>NW_015548192.1:1109331-1109986 GCF_001515605.1 Sinocyclocheilus anshuiensis
CGAAAGGCGAATTTGGAAATAATCGCTTTAGTACATTCGGCAGGCAATTATACAATAATAATATTAAAATAGCGGGGCAAATCGGCTGCCAGGCCACCGTGAATTGTCCCGGTTCTCCCGATGGCCAGTCCGCGCCTGATTTCCACAGACACGCAGAACCTGCAGAATTCATATCTTTTTGTGGCTTAATATTCACAGACACTAGTCCATATCGTGTTTTGATTCAAGTGTAGTGACCTACTTTTGATTTATTCGTCCAAAATATGGCATATTCTGTCCGCGTTAGGCTATAGGAATTCTGTTTTTATGACTGGATTCTACGAACCAGTCTGTGTTTTCCGCATCGCGGCTGCCGTTACATGTAACTAGTTACTCCCCAACACTGCTTACCTTATGCCAGGTTCAGACTACACAATATTTTTGTCGGTCACGAGTCACTGTGTCAGATTACACGATTTTGACTCCTAAAATCTTGTCGTGTCGTGGACAAGAAACATGTCAGACTACACGTTGAGCAGCACCATCATCTCTCTTTCGTTTCGCCATGTTTGAAACCTCTGTATGAAAGAGCTTCTGTGCTGTTATTGGTCAATGTCACCAATGTGACAGAACTCGTCGTGGACGACGGAAAAAAAATTAAACATGATAGGCTTTC
>NW_015548192.1:1110419-1119914 GCF_001515605.1 Sinocyclocheilus anshuiensis
AACATGCTAGTCTTTCTGTCGTGATGTCGTGAAGCATCGCAGACGTGGAATCGGTTGTCGTCCACGATACACTACACGTGCTGAAACGATGGAATCTTGCGTCCCGATGCCCATTGTCGTTTACGAATCCCCACGACACCCTACGTCAAGCAAATCGTGGCAAAATCGAGCTAAAATCGTGTAGTCTGAACTGGGCATTAGATGTTGATGTTGCTGTTCTGAAGCAAGCTGCGACTGCTACGGCAAGCCCTAGTCATATATTTGAATGTTGAGCAGCGAGCTCATTGGCTACCGATACAGGAGAGAACCAATCAGCTGTGTAAATACATGTATATATTTTCAAAATATATATTGTATGTGTGTGTATTTATATATACATAACAGATATACACAGTACACACACATATATTATGTAAACAAAAACTTTTATTTTGGATGCGATTAATCGCAATTAATTGCATCCAAAATAAAAGTTTTTGTTTACATAATATATGTGTGCGTACTGTGTATATTATGTCTATATAAATACACACACATGCATGTATATATTTAAGATCATTGGCTACCGATACAGGAGAGAACCAATCAGCTGTGTAAATACATGTATATATTTTCAAAATATATATTGTATGTGTGTGTATTTATATATACATAACAGATATACACAGTACACACACATATATTATGTAAACAAAAACTTTTATTTTGGATGCGATTAATCGCAATTAATTGTTTGACAGCACTAGTAAAAATCTAGCTGTGTCGATCGATTGATTCTTAAGACATTTATGACCTTACAGCATTAAAGGAAAATGGTGTAACGTGTTTACATGACCACACGCATTGTCGCATTTTAGAACGTTCATGTAAATGTATAAATGTAAATGTATAAATAATTCATGATAAGCATCAATAAAGACCAGATCACTTCTGAGAATGTTCCGTTAGCTGGGAATCTTGAACTGTCACAACAAATACAACACAGAGAGAAAACACAAGTCTATTTCATGCTTTTAAGAGCCCTGCAAAAAAGAACCCATGACCCTGGCGTTGCAAGCACAGTGTTTCTAACATCTGAGTTGCAGGAATCTGTAATGTAATAAAACCACACACTCATTTTTGAAAACACAGACAGAAAACCAGATTGATAGAGGAACTAAAGAAAGACAGAAAGAAACAGAAGTCACAGTTGGTTGCCCATAAAACTATTGATTTAATAGGCAGCCTCGTGGAGAAACGAAAACAAGCTCTGGCTTTCAGACAGGCCTGTGGCATGTCATTAAATGAAGCCACAGTTGCGCCAGCGTCTGGTGTCTTCATACACGCCATGACAGCTTTTACACCTCCACTGCCAGCATCTCATCCTGGTGCATATCTTTCCCTGGAACGACGACTCAGCGCTTTCCCGTGACATATTACACAGAAACACAAAACACAATCTCCCTCGCTACCATGTATCTGCATCAACGTGACGGAAACAAATCAGCACTGAGGTGTTTCTACCAACTAAATCTTGCCTTTGAGACACACCGACCAGGCGAGGGAGACTAATTACGCTAGAGATTTACATGCAGAAATGCTTTTGCCCATGCTAGCATTTTCATGGCACCTCATGAAGTCCTATTTAGTAAATACTAATATAAGCACATGGTGGCATGCATTAACCCAACACAGCACGCATGGCTAAAATAACGGCTTGATTGATGGGTTTAAAAATGTTATATTTGGTGTTACGATTTGCATGACTGGCAAAAATGTATATTTTAACATACACAAATACAAGTGCATATTTAAAAAGGTTGAAACTTGAAGTTCCTCAAATAAACATTTTATAATGGCACCTCATCATAATGATGATATCCATAATAGGACCTTTAAATGTAACATGAAGAACTTTATGAATTCTAGATGCCAAGAGGGTTCAAAAGGCACAAAATCACTGGACTGCTCACTCACAATACAACATTATACAATATTGCAGGAGCATAGACTAGTTACAAAAACTAAATCTTTGGCCAAGAGGTTTTCCAACCAAGAACAAAAACATTTGACTGATAAATACACAAAATAAATGGCCAATTGTACATGATAAATTGAAGAAATAAGCAGCTGGCCATTCGAGTGTCAAAAATGGGCTATTTACGAAGAAACCATTTGGATTTTATTTTCAGGGACAGGGACATTTTGCTAACGATATAAACACAAACTGTGTCACTTTTACGTTATACTCAATTTAATCAGCTAAATTCTTAATACGAATATTTAATTATACAATTACACTTTATTATGCTCTATGCTGGCTCTGCTTTCATTTCATTAATCTGACAAATGCTCTGTATCAGCTCACACAACTAGATATGCAGAGAATGCGATAACGATCATTTCTTTAAAATAATAATAATAAAAAGAATGAATGAATGAATGAATTGTACATTTTAGATTTTTGTCCAGAAAAAAACAGATACATTTCTGTACTATTTTCTATAAAATAAAATAAAATCAGCACACACAACTGTTTGTATAAATAGATATGCAGAGAATGTGATAACAATCATTTCTTTAAAATAATAATAATAAATAAATGAATGAATAAATAAAAAAGGAAATAATAAAAATGTATAAATCTATAATCTATAAAAATAAAACAAAATAAAACAAAATAAAATCAGTCCTTTTCAATGCTACAAGTGAAAACATTGTTATGTAGAGTATGAAAAATGTAAATTAATTTTGAAATTTGAATACATTTTTCAAAGATTACATTGAAGATTACATCAAACGATGCAAAGATAGACTGATAGATTGAGTATGACATAAAAATGACACAATTTGTGTTTATATCATTAGTAAAATGAAAAATAAAGTCTAAATTGTCCTTTCATGTTGCTAAACTGCTCTTATGTAACACACATCAGTGACGGGAGCGAGTGCTGGGATGTTGATGATCTGGGGATTCTGTTCTAGACCTTCGTCTGCAACAGAAAATCACAGCAAAAACAGCTTTGTTATGACACGGCCTAAAGAACCAACGAAGAACTGCATGCTGCATGTGCTTTGAGAGGTGGGCACTCAGAGGAGGAAAGGAAGTAGAGCTGTTTCTTTTTGCATGAGTTGCAGATGTAAGAATATAACTCAGTGTGTGAGGTATATACATTAAAAGTCAGCTGCTAAAAAAAGGACAAAAAACAAATGATGTTATTTTGGGGATTCCTTTGGGAGAAACTGAGTGAGGAAAAGAGAGGGAGAGAGAAGGAGGGGGAGAGAGTGAGAGGCAGGGAAGGACATCTGTTCCTGAAATAGTCCTGTGCGGCCGAGAAATCTGCACCGTCTGCAGTTTTTTATATAGTTATCATTCACTAATTTCATACCCTATGACCTTCTGTGCTCTTATTACTTAATATTTGGCCAGATGGATGATATATAGCTTCGTTTAGTACATTGCTCGTTTTGTTTCATAACTGAGGGCTGGTTCAAGAATTGACCAAAGGCAAAATCTAATTCCACTGAAAACACTGTGCGAATCCCACCAGAGACGAGCACGTCTTAAACGCTCTAGAGCTGTGGCCTGTTTTCTGCCTCAAGATGGAGTGCATGAGACACTGCGTTTCCATGGAATCATGTCTGGCGGCATGGCAACTGCGGAACGTTCCCCGGGCGGTGCTTCAAATTATCTTCTAATGACCAAACATGGAATATCTGTGTTACTAAAAGCAACGTCTACATATTTATCAGAACAGGTCATAAGCTTTGTGTGTTTATAAAGAAATTACTTACAAGTAATATCTATAAAAGTGACTCAGCATCAGTGCTGGGTAGTAACCGATTACATGTAATCTGGATTATGTAATCAGATTCCAAAATGTAGTACTTGTAATTAGATTACATTACATTTTAAAATGCTCATAACCAGATTACAGTTATGTTAGTTACTTTTTTATGGATTATAACAAATTATTCACACAATAGCAGTAAATTATTAATAGTTTATTGACTTCATTGTTTTTTTTTCTCTTTTAATTTTTCCTTTCTAAAAAATTCTGCTGATTACAGTGAGTATTCACATCATGAATATTACAATATATATATATTTACTTTAATCCCACAGAGATTTAGTTAGTAGTTACTTAATATTTAAATAATTTAAGAATACATTTGCATGTTTTTTTGATGTTGGTTAATGGTCTTATTTTTTATTTCTCTTTTTTATTTTTATTATTTATTTTCTATTTAAATCTATAAACAAGTAAGGTCAAAAATAACCTAAAGGTAATCCAAAAGTCCTCAGAATACATTACCTAAAATGAGTAATCTAGATTACATTACTGAATACATGACATTACAATTTTCATCATGTAATAATTTGTAATCAGTAACAGACTACAATTTGTAAGTAATCTACCCAGCACTGCTAAGCATAAACTTGGTGTGGTCACAGCTGGTATTACACACACACACACACACACACACACACACACACACAGACTGATCGACAGTGTTTTGTTTTACGTGCTATTTAAAGGCAGGGATATCTGAAACAAAATATACAACAAAAACACACTGCCATGAAATAAAATTTATTAAAATAATGGTGAGACAGGCTGAAAAAAAAAAATAAAAAAAATAAATAAATAATAACGTGATTTTTGATCATTATTATGGTAACACTTAGTTTAGGAAACAATTCTCACTATTAACTAGTTGCTTATTATCATGCATATTACTAGGATATTGGCAGTTTATTAGTACTTACTTATAAGTGCATATTAATGTCTTATTCTTCATGACCATATTTTAGATCCCTTAATCCTATACCTAAACTTAACAACTACCTTACTAGCTATTAATAAGCAGCAAATTAGGAGTTTATTGAAGCACAATTTGTAGTTAATAGTTAGTTAATAGTAAGAATTAGTCCCCAGACTAAAGTGTGAAAAATATTACTAGCTCCTCAACCAAAATTTGTATTTTTTGAAACCAGATTTGATACCACGAACCTGGCAAATTTTGGCCATTTCTTAGAGCAGCTTTAACAGCTTTAATTAATCAAATCAGAAGACTCTGTATTGCAATAATACGCATATGCAAGAAGAAACAGTGAATAAATATTATGGCAGTACATTTTGGCAGATTGTTGACGTAGACAAATTACTTGCAAAATAAACTTGGGTGAATAAAAATTGCTTGCATAATTCATGATACAATGCTAGCTTATTATAGCTATTGTGTGCTCTTACAATTATAAATTGGCCACTTTTTGAGGTATAATGGATAACATAGCATATGTTGATGAAAAAGGAATTGAAAAAAGAAAAAGAAAAAAGAAACAGACCGGACTTCCACAGAAGAGCAAATGATAAATAAAAGGGTGTAATGAGCTGCTGCTTTCTCAGAACAGCCTGAAATACTCATATAGGCTCTGTTCCATAACCTCATAAGCTACACTGCTGATACCTATACCTACAAACGCAGCTGATTTCTATGTATCATGCAAACTCATATGTGAGTGATTTAAAACACTCTACATAGGCAGCAAGTGTCATGCAAATAGTGCACACTATATATGATTTGATGATATGCATATCATTTCATTTGCTTCTAATGAGCTTCTAATGAGCAAATTTTTAATTTGTGTTTACATGTAATATTTATATTAGATTTTGTTTCAGCTTTATTTCATTTAACAAAAATGTTTTTTTTTTTGAATTTTTATTTTTTTCGTTTTAGTTAGCGATAATAACCATTTTATTTCAATATATTTTACAATGTAATTTATTCCTGTGATGCAAAGCTGAATTTTCAGTATCATTCATCCAGTGTCACATGATCCTTCAGAAATCATTCTAATATGCTGATTTGCTGTTCAAGAGACATTTTCTGAATAATTAAAATAATTAATAAAATAAAATCACGAATTAAAGAAGAAGAAGAAAAACAGAAATCTTACTGACTTCAAACTTTTGAACGATGAATTAAATATGTATATTTATAGTTACCATTACCTCAAAAAGTGCTAGTGTGACACTGTGTTATAATTTGGCCAAAAGAATGCATCATAAAAGGCATACAGTAACTGTATCACTCAACTTTTGGTGTGTCAGCGTGTGTCAGGAGTGTGATGCTTTAAAATATAGCCTATATAGGCAGCTCATTAGATTTTTGAACAGAGCATTGTAGATGTCTTGTTCTTTTGTTAGTGGAGATATACAGGTCAATTACGCTGCAGTGAATATTCCCAGAGGTCTATGCAGCAATGCATATGTATAGGCAGCGTCAGGTGAACCTCCTGCACCCAGCGCCTGTCTAGTTAGCATGCAATCACCTGCTTCCAGATGTTCACACAAACACACACTTCTTTAACTGTACGAACAGAGGCTTGCCCCTTTGTCTCTTGTTTCTGTCTCAAATGTGATAACTAATGTGAGTCAAGTGTTTACTGCTGCACTCAGTATCACCTTGCACACTAGAATGCAGATCAGTACCTGACAAAATAGCTTTTCACTCAAGAGCAGCACTCTTATTATTTAGAGGCAAATATACACACTTGTACACTTTTGTCTGGTAGATGTGAATAAGAAGGAGGCACTCGATTTCACATTTTAATGGAAGGTTGTCAACTGGGGGTCAAATTATTTTTTTGTTATTGGCACTGGGATTGCTGCCCATTCTGCTGAAAATAAAACGAGTCAAGATTGACAAAGACACCGGTTGTCTGCTCCATGCAGCTCAGTGATTTCTGTACTAAAGTGCAATGCAAATTGAGCCTGAAAATAAATTTACAGATGAAGAACTGGAGAAACTGTAACAATGGACCTATTACAAAACTTAAGGAGCTGATAATCTAAGATTGCAATCAAAGTTGTAAGAAATTGAATATAAATATATTTTATTCAACATTAATATGGAATAGTTCCATCTAATGGAGATAGTTACATCTAATGAAAATGTTATGTTTTACACAACTGTTCTATACAGTATATATTATATATACACTGAACAAAATTATAAACGCAACACTTTTGTTTTTGCCCCCATTTTTCATGAGCTGAACTCAAAGATCTAAGACTTTTTCTATGCTCTCTGCTGCTCGAAGAGACTGTGTACACACTGTAACACAGACTCATGTAAAATACATCATGTGTTTAATCTGCCAAATGTCCGTCACAGGAAGTGCCTTTGTAAAGACTGATTTATGCTTTCAGTCACATGATAAAGTCTCGTCCAGTGAAGAAGAAACACAGATGGAGATTTCAAACATTCCATCTTACATGTTCGGAATATCATACCACATACTTGTTGTAATTATCCACTGCACACAACATATACTGTGCACATAATGTACATTTTATGTATTGCTATACCTGGATGATTTACTATATCTGCCAATCTGTAAATTATAAAACTGAAAGCTCTGACTGGAAAAACCTGCCTATAAACACAGTGGCTGGATGGCTGGCTGGCATATTAATCTATATTAATGTATCATGGTGGTTGTCTGGACACATAAATAGACTAAGAAATTGTAGTATATTTAGAAAGTATGATTATTAATGCAAATATATGCAAACTATTGATAAAACGGGCAAGGCTCTCTGAATTAAAAATGCATGACATAATAAAGTCAAGAGACAACAGTGTAGTATTTTTATTTCACATTACAATATGTAGTGAAAAGTATTGTACAGTATAAACACTTCAGTAGCTTCTGACATGAAAGACAAGTGAAAAAAGTGAAAAACAAGAAAAACTTTAATAATAATAATAATAATAATGATATTATAAAACCTATATAAAGATTATCAATTTAAATGTTGCTTGCAAAAAAAAAAGGGAAATACATTTTAATGTAATGAATTAATTATAATTATATAAACTATAATCAAAAAATATATATAATGACTGTAATCACTTTAAATGTTGCTTGCAAATTAATAAAATAAAAATTAAATGATGAAATTAAATTAAAATGAGAAAAAATATGAGCCCATTTTAAACTCTAATTAAACTCTTTATTAACTTCTTAAATTCTCAAGTAAAAAACAGGAGATGGAGAAATATATATAAAAATGACTGTAATAAAAAATCTATATAATGATTATCAGTATATAAAAATGTTATACATTTTTAATATTATATATATATAATATAAATTGTTAATTTGATTTAATTTTAAAATATTGTGCTAATTTTATATATACATACACATATCAATTTATCTATCTATCTGATAGAACATGTTAATTTGATAGATAATTTCTAATGAGTGAATTAAGAAATAAAAAATTCTTTTATGACCTTGCCTATGTTGCTGCCTATGTAGACAACAGTGTGTGAGAGTGTGATGCAGCTCACTAGGATTTGGAAAAGAGTCTCTGAATGCAGAATTAATTCCCATCACGTTCAGGCACAGTAGATACTGATACGCTTCTAAGTTTGCATTAAGTGACAAGACGGTGCATTTAATTTCCTTTCCTGCCCTTTACATCATGTTTTTAGGAGGACTCTTTGAAATTCAAAGCACACAGCTTGAGAACGGATAGTGGTCATTCATCAGTCCTGTCAATTTCACACTGCAAACATATACAGGTTTATCCATTCAACGTGAGCCATTTAAACAGCACTTCTAAACCTCCTTCCGCCCCTCACTCAACGCTACGACAACGTTCCTGCAAATTATGACTTATGCTAATGGCCCCCGAAAGACCATAATGAGAAGTGAAATGGCAAAAGCGAAGTCGTTAAACCACACAGATAAACACAAGGGGATGTTAATGGCCACTGGAATGAAAAGTCAATGGGAAGCATGAATGTCTCGATCCGCTGGGTCATTGCGGGTCCATTTGTATCCCAGTGGACTATAGCTAATGCGCAATCACAGCTTCCAACACAAGAAGCCCAATGAATAATGCACTTGATGATGTTTGTTTTCTGAAATGATGCAGATCCAGCAGCTCATGCGCAGCCCGAGGGATCGGACTGCTGAGTTCAACCTCAGAGAACCGTTATGGAGTTTGTATTGAGAGACTCATTAGCAGTGGGTGTTAATTTAGCCTGAAGACAAATGGCAAGAGGCATACATATTTAAGTAATTTCTCATCCTTTATGTGGGTGGTATTGATCTTTCATCGTTTACCATCTGGAAATTAGCGTTGTATCTCATACTGTGCTCGGAGAAAAAAGACAGACAGACAGACAGACAGACACACACACACACACACACTGCAAACAATGCAAAACCTATGCCATGTAAAGCATTCATATATTTCATTCGATTATTTAATTATTTCACAAATTCTGCAGTCTGTGCAGTTCAATATATGATGATGATGATGGTTATTATTATTATTATTGTTGTTATTAATAATATAATAATAATAATAATAATATATTATTATATATAATAATATAATAATATATATATTAAAGTATAAAATCTATCATCTATCTATCTATCTATCTATCTATCTATCTATCTATCTATCTATCTATCAGAAATGT
>NW_015548192.1:1120402-1120938 GCF_001515605.1 Sinocyclocheilus anshuiensis
ATGTGATCTACAGCATCTTGATGAATACACACACACACACACACACACACACACACACACACATGCTGTATGTTAAAGGAAAAATTTGCTCTCCATTTGCTCTCAATTTAATCTCATTACCTTCTTGGAGAAAAAGTTGAGATATTAATAACATTCATATGGGGAATAAGAGAGAGAGAGACAGAAGAAAAAGGGGAGGGTAAGAAAAATGAGAAAGAGACTAAGGGGTCAAAGGTAATTAACCTTAAATGACTGTTTACTCTAACGATCCTCCAGGGTCATTAAGACCGGAGCACGCTGCAGTCTGCAGTTAATAAAAACATGTTTAATTTTTCATTTGCTGGAACACTTTACCAACACATTCAGAGTTGTAATATTTAATCCCCGCCAGATATTTCCAGTAGTTAAAAGATTCAGCTGCCAGATTGGCCATTTTTATATATATTTGTGTGGGTTTTGAGGAATTATTTGGATGAAAAAAAAAAAAAGCCAAATAAGCACACACACACACACACACACACACACACACACACACA
>NW_015548192.1:1120966-1125656 GCF_001515605.1 Sinocyclocheilus anshuiensis
ACTCTTTATTAACTTAAATTCTCAAGTAAAAAACAGGAGACGGAGAAATATATATAAAAATGACTGTAATAAAAAATCTATATAATGATTATTATCAATTTAAATGTTAAATGTTAATGTTAAATTTTATACAATAAAATAAAAAAAATAATAAAATAAAATAAAAATAAAATGAAATAAAATAACCACTCTCGACCCCATTAGTGTGATTGAGTGAGCATGTGTGCATTCATTTGTACCTCAAGATGTTTTAATGCATACAACATAATTTAGGCAGATGTGAAGTGTAACTTCTCACAGTAAACAAGAACTTGAGCTTTCAAGAGCCCATTTTAAATTCAGCTTCTTGAAAATAAACGACAGTATTATGCGTGCAAAACCCATTTATTCAAACAGTGTTCTCAAATAAACCCCCAAACTCTTCCGACAATAAATCTCCAGCATTCACCTGCTAAGAGATTTTGCAAGCGTTCTTGCAAATGCACTTAAAGAAACAGCCACCCGAAATGACTATTTCACTCCATCTGAGACAGCAGAGCCTCGGGCTTCACTTTGACACACATCAGAGGACATTGGCATAATTTAGGCTCACATCTTATTGACAAAAGCATCTCATGAGCAAGTCTCACTCCTTCAGGAATGTTAGCGGTATTGTAATATTTTCTCACAGTAATCAGACAGGCTTCTCATACATAGTAAAGCATCCTGTGCCTCCCCGATCTCCTCAGCATGAGCTGTCAAACTCAAAGCCTTTGATAAAACTGCTTCCAACTCTTTGAAGTCATTTAAATACAGTTGGCTCTGTGTTGAATTAAATACAATCGGATGGAATATACGTCTGCCCGTACAACAGAGATGAAAAGAGAGGGCGTGTACGGTCACGCTGGACTGTTTGGGTATCAAATCGAGCTCAACCGAAGAAAACAAATTCACAATTAATTCAATCTGCACATAACTGTCAGAGATGTGGCCTGGCAAGTATAGTGCATGTGATCTGACGATACGCTGTGGCGAATTTAATTGTACAATGCCTTCACCGTAGACATATCAAATCTGTACAGGTGATATTCAGTCATCTAACCCTAATAAACCTTCTCTGAATTAGGAAAAAAAAAAAATCAATATACAATTAAAATTGACCAAGTTTAAATTTTTTAAGTAATAGTTCAGCCAAAATGAAAATTTGCTGAAAATTTACTCACCCACAGACCATGAAAGATGTAAATGGGTTTGTTTCTTCCTCAGAACATATTTGGAGAAATGTAGCATCACATCACTTGTTCACCAGTGGATCCTCTGCAGTGAATGGGTGCCGTCAGAATGAGAGTCCAAACAGCTGATAAAAACATCACAGTAATCCACAGTTCATCAATGAACATTTTGTGAAGTGAAAATCTGCATGTCTGTGACATTTAAAACTTTAAACTGTTGCCCTCTTTCCACTATATATATATATATATATATATATATGAAGAGTTTATTTGCACAAACAGATTACTCTGTTTTTTACAATTTTCAAAAATCATGTTTTTTATTATGTTGTCATGTTTTTACTGTTTTATTGTGTTAGTTAGCTGTATTTTTTTGTTATTTTTTAATCTAATCAAAATAACCTAACTGCAGTTTGATTGCGATTAATTGGAAAAAAACATGATTTTTATCTGTTATTCCAAATGAACAATGAAAAAAACATGATTTTTATCTGTTTTTGCAAATGAACTCTTCATATATTTTTTTTTTTCAGTGAAAAAGTCGTCTCATCTGAATCAGGAGAGAAATATGCACTGGTCAAGCACTGTTTACTAGTGAAAACAGCCCAATACAGTGCTATGTCAGTGGATTTTGATGTGGGAGGAAAACAGGGGATGGACTTTTTCACTGGAGGAAGCATTATTATGGATTATGAACTCATATTTTGGCCAAAAGCAAGTGTTTAAAGTTAAAACGTCTAAATGATTTGTTTCTTACAAACACTGATTTTTTCATCAGAAGAAGTTAATTGATGGCCTGGAGTCATGTGGATTACTGTGATGTTTTTATCAGCTGTTTGGACTCTCATTCTGACGGCACCCATTCACTGCAGAGGATCCACTGGTGAGCAAGTGATGTAAAGCTGAATACATCACTGAATGCTAGTGATGTAATACTACATTTCTTCAAATCTGTTTAAATAAAGAAAGAAAATCCTCGACATTTTGGATGACCTGAGGGTTAGTACATTTTCAGCAATTTTACTATCTGTAACCATCAAAATTTAATATTTTGTTCTGGTATCGCTAAGCTCTTGTATTTTTTATGATCTAATCAAACACTCTATATTTTTCCTCACTGAATATTCTGTTCTATTTACAAAGACATCAAACTAAGTAAAATAGGTTGTAAATGTGTTTCTTGTTGGCTTTAAACATCAAGCAGAACCATGTACAGAGAGATAGAAGGAAAAGGGGAATGAATTTGGCAAGGATTGTTCTGAGATAAGGTGAGATCACACTTACAAACTTCACTTCACTTCGCACGCTCACACACTTACTCAAAGATAGATACACTCTGGTGCACAATACTCAGAGGTCCTTAATCTGCTGACGTCGTTTCAGTGTTTGACGTGAGTTTGGAGGCCCATTTCAGAGTAAAAAAATAAATTAAATGGGTAATTGTAAGAAAAAGAAAGAAAGAAAAAAGAAAACAAAGAAAGAAAATACAACATTGTTCTAGTTAACTAAAATTAAATCTATTAATATTGTTTTTGTTATTTGAAATAAAGCTGGAATAAAATATATGTGTTGGATGAAAAACTTGATGAAATTATTTAAGAAATTATTACTAAACATTTAAAATGTTTATAAAAATTAGAAATGCTGTCCTGGCAGCTAACTAAAATAAAATAAGTTGAAGTACTAAAATTACTCAAATTGAAACAAACAAACAAATAAAAAATAAAGCTAAATGAATTTAAATATATATATATATATACTTTAAAAATATATACATGTATGTTTGTGTATATATACATAATAAATATGCACAGTACACACACATATATTATGTAAACAAAAACGTTTATTTTGGATGCGATTAAAAGAAAGAAAGAAAAAAGAAAACAAAGAAAGAAAATACAACATTGTTCTAGTTAACTAAAATTAAATCTATTAATATTGTTTTTGTTATTTGAAATAAAGCTGGAATAAAATATATGTGTTGGATGAAAAACTTGATGAAATTATTTAAGAAATTATTACTAAACATTTAAAATGTTTATAAAAATTAGAAATGCTGTCCTGGCAGCTAACTAAAATAAAATAAGTTGAAGTACTAAAATTACTCAAATTGAAACAAACAAACAAATAAAAAATAAAGCTAAATTAATTTAAATATATATATATATATATATATATATATAAATAAATGACAAAAGTATGTAAGAAATGATTAAAACCTAAACTAAACTTGAATATTGAAAACATAAAAAATAAAATCTAATTAAAAAAAGAATTTATACATTTATACTATAATAGTATATAAATAAATTAACACAAAAAACATAAAATGGAATATCATAATTGTGATATATAAAGTCACATTTTCACGCAACAATAACGTAAAAAATAAAGTAACAATAACGAGATTTAAAGTTACAATTATTTATTTTCTATATGCAGTTTCATATGCGGTTTCCGTATAGAGGTGAGTAAATAAAGACAGAATTAATTGAATCTATTCCTCTAAGTAAGGCAATTTTTATTATTTTATTTTATTTTACTGATAATGTGAATGATGAACTGAAAAAAAAAAATCAATAAATGATGGCACATTATCAATAAAAGACTATAGCCCAGCAGGGCTGCATGCGATCAAAACCACAGCTGAACATCAAGAGAAAGAAAACGGCACAGTAAAAACTCATTTTAGATATGGGGAAGAGATAATATTCAATTTAAAAGAACAGCAGAGTATTACTGGCATGCATTTACCAGCTAAAGAGATGTATTTCAGAGATACAAAGGAGCAAGAGATGCTGGCTGATTAGATCTGATCATTTGCATCATCTTTCGCAGGAAACTTTCATACATAATGCAGAAATGCAGTGATTTGCTGTCATATTTCTTCATCAGAACACAAACGAGGCAAATTAAGAAGAGGCAAAATTACATAAGGAGAAAGGTGGGAAAACACTTAGAGGTGACTTTCAACTAGACAGTTTGAGTCCAAGAGAGGAGAATGATGGGAAATGACCAATCACCATCAGCTGCCCACTTGCCACAGATTCCGGTAAGAGGATCTGGCAAACACACGCACATCATCAGACACCTGCGCTCACACTTTTACACTCATGCTCACATTTGGCCTCGCCCTTATTCTCATGCAAACGCCTACACACACAAATATACACAAAGCCACAAAAATCCTTCCCCACCAGCCAAGAGTGTGTGGGCATACATTAGACACCAGGACCCACTCGGCTGGCACCAAACCCAAACACACAGGGGAATGCCAGCTGTGGTTCCCCATCTGGGCCGCTGGAAGTGCGCACCTGTGCTGGGGAAGTTACTTTGAAACTATAGCTTTCAAACTACTAACAAAGTAGAATCTACTAACAAAATGTATTTCAATACACTGGAGTTTGGGGCCAGTAAGCAAGTAAATAAGTACTGTAATTAATTAATTAATTAATTAATTAATTAATTAATTAATT
>NW_015548192.1:1125856-1147597 GCF_001515605.1 Sinocyclocheilus anshuiensis
CGTTTTTTTTTTTTTAAATGGAACATTGTAAATTATGTTCTGTGTCAATTTTATTAAAAAGTTTTATATGTTCACGTTTTTCTTCAAATGTGACATATGTGACTGTATTTTCTTGGATTGAAATGTATGGAGGGCACAACTTTTTACATGCTTTTCAAATATCTATATTTACATTTTTAAAATGTACTTTCAAAAATATATTAAAAAAAATATGATATGGAAATATTCCACAATGCAACGTATGCAACATGTCCAACTGTGCCAAAGCAACCAGGAGTAAAGATTTTTCACATCAGTTTCTTGACTTATTTAATTAGATTGCCAAAAACTAAATTAAAAATGCAAAATGAATAGCACATACTTTTTTTTATAAAATGCAGGCAGTATAAAGTCCATAGTGTGCAGTAAGCTAGTATTCTATTCGTTAACAAATCTGATTGAATCACTGAATTTAATTGCTTGTAATTGTGCGTGAGGTCACAAAACACTCACAGATGGAAAAACATGGGAGATTGTGCATTGATTACATAACATGATAATATTTACCAACTTCATTAACAGCAATTTAGGAAAATATCACTCACCTGAAGAGCAAGTCGCAGTAATTAACCCATAAACCGGTGAATAGCGTGTTAGGTCAGCTTTAATGCCGCAGCACAAGAAGACATTCTAAAGACAAACAGAAGATGAGAAAGAATTACGAGAAGTATCACGATAATGACAGACCGGCGGAGCAAATGTTAAACACAGATTTAGTTCTCTGTGATGAAGATTAAGCGAGCACACTGCTTCTATTGTCATAACACTCCTCCGAAATCCCATCTTTGAAGCTTGCATCCCAAATGCCTCTGTAATCTCTGACCTTGATTCCAGTGAGGCATGTTTAAGGCTAAAAAGATGCCATGAAAGGCTCTGAGGAATCAGAAATACTTGAATAAAACCACTTTGAAGATGCACTGATTTTTTTCCACCCTTCAAAAATAAAAATTCACCACCCCTCCTCTTCCTCCCTCTATTCTTTTTCTTGACGGCCTCCCTCTCTCTTTTATGTTGCTGAAACATCGAAATCTGCCATCGGTGTGAGGGGGAGAGCGATTTAGCAGCTGATAAGCAGTCAGGCATGGGCGACCTCTGCAGCAGGGCACCGATACTCAGCCCAGAGCAAACCACTCTCCCAGCAGCCCTTAATGGACAATATTATGTGAAATCGTCTCTATTGTTGAGACGCCAGGAGTCAGGAAGTATCAGGACTAAAGAGAAGCATCTTGAGAGGTTTGAGTGGAAAGCCTGTCCGACTAGACTGGATTCTGAGCAATTTTCTTTGGGTAAACAAGGTTTGGATGCTAAACGCTTTTTAGCAAGAGAGTGATTGTGCTTGAGCTATGAACAAGGGCAGTTAAGGATTTTGACATCAAAGTGAGAAGAAACCAACATACACACAGCAATGGAGAAGAAACTGCAGTCAAGCTACTGTCCTTTTAATAGTTATACTACTATTATGACTATAAGTCACTAACAGAAACTGACTATATACATCGAAGGGATACACTGAGGCTTTAAATATCTAACTGATCACAAACTTCAATAAGGGTTTAAAATTTTAGGGTCGGGAAAGTCTCTTCTGCTCACCAAGGCTGCATTTATTTGGTCAAAAATATGAATAGATTTTAAAATGTAATATATTCCTGTGAGGCAAAGCTGAATTTTCAGCATCATTACTCCAGTATTCAGTGTCACATGATCCTCCAGAAATTATTCGAATATGCTGATTTGCTGCTCAAGAAATTTTTTTTACTATTGTCAATGTTAAAAACAGCTGCGCGGCTTAATATTTTTTGTGGAAACCTAGATATATTTTTTTGCTGGATTATTTGATGAATAGAAAGTTCAAAAGAACAACATTTATTTGAAATAGAAATAATTTGTAACATTATAAATGTCTTGACTCTCACTTTTGATCAGTTTGTCATTTCTGAATAAAAGTTATATTATTTTTATATTATATATTTTCTTAAAAATCAATCAATTAATCTTATACTTTCCACATATTCCCATTTCTCTCATTTTAGTTAAAATGTGGCCACACATTACGAATTCAATAACTCTTTTAAATAAATACTATTTCCCCCCCTTGTTTTAGTAAATTGTAGTAACTTTGTACTAATTGGTTTAAAATTGTAAACTTTGTTTAAAAAAAAATTGTTTTAAATTAGTACAACACTTTTCTTAATTCACAAATTCTTAATTTGTGGCCACAATTTAACTAAAATGAGGGAATAAACTCTTAATTCATGGCCACAATTAATATATGTTCGTCCGCTTTATTCATTCATTCATGCACTGTATGGAAAAATAATTTACATATTGTTTTTTCTAAATATATTTTTAATATATGCTAAATATACAGTTTTTGTAAAACAATGAAGCTCAATGAAATATATTTTTGAATCAGAAAATATTAACTTTTTTCTTTTACCTTCATACAACAAATTATATTTTAAAATGTATTAAAAATACATTTACAATCTTACAGTAGTCTACATTTACACTAAATGCAGTGAAGTATGTGCTGAAAGAAAAAAAAATACTAGAAAAAATTTGTTAAAAAAACATGGGAAAACTGAACTGTAAAAAAAAATACACTATTGTAATATATATATTTATTTTTTATTTTTTATTTTTTTATGAGTCTCTTGTGGTCATCAAGGCTGTATTTATTTGATCAAAAATACAGAAAAAAACTCTAATAATAACAATAATAATAATATAAATAGATTTTAAAATGTAATATATTCCTGTGAGGCAAAGCTGAATTTTCAGCATCATTACTCCAGTATTCAGTGTCACATGATCCTCCAGAAATTATTCGAATATGCTGATTTGCTGCTCAAGAAATTTTTTTTACTATTGTCAATGTTAAAAACAGCTGCGCGGCTTAATATTTTTTGTGGAAACCTAGATATATTTTTTTGCTGGATTATTTGATGAATAGAAAGTTCAAAAGAACAACATTTATTTGAAATAGAAATAATTTGTAACATTATAAATGTCTTGACTCTCACTTTTGATCAGTTTGTCATTTCTGAATAAAAGTTATATTATTTTTATATTATATATTTTCTTAAAAATCAATCAATTAATCTTATACTTTCCACATATTCCCATTTCTCTCATTTTAGTTAAAATGTGGCCACACATTACGAATTCAATAACTCTTTTAAATAAATACTATTTCCCCCCCTTGTTTTAGTAAATTGTAGTAACTTTGTACTAATTGGTTTAAAATTGTAAACTTTGTTTAAAAAAAAATTGTTTTAAATTAGTACAACACTTTTCTTAATTCACAAATTCTTAATTTGTGGCCACAATTTAACTAAAATGAGGGAATAAACTCTTAATTCATGGCCACAATTAATATATGTTCGTCCGCTTTTCATGTGCGGGGCTCTGTAGTGTTCATTTACCCTCTGAATTCTGAAAATGAATCAGACTTTCCAACGTACATATGAGAGAGAATACAGTATACACATGAGTGTATTTCATTACCGCATCAGATCACTCAGTTACAGAGTCACTTAAGAAATACAAAAAATAAATCAAAAACAATTATACAGCCCTGCATATGTTAGGGGGAAAAATAGCTCATTATTGGAGAAACAGCTGAACTTCCATGCCACTAATAAATGTACATTTGGATAGACAATGAAACTTACTATGTATCACCATTCGGACAGTTTCAGGAACATGAACACACCCTTTCAGTCTTTTCAGACAGACTTTCTATTGACAAAATGATCAATAATTTCTTAATTTCCCACATTTTCAAGTGTATTTCTCAGTGTGGTTTCAGACTTTTGACCTCATATTATATAATGCTGATATTGTACATATCAGTGTCTATCCAAACATAAAATGCTCTTGTGCTACAACTACTACTTACATATGCCAATTAATATTAATAGGGTTTCTGTCTGAAAGAGCAAGGTATACAACCACAAACACTTGACACCAATAAAAGTGTATTCTGACACATTGCTCATCCCGAAAGGTCAAATAAATGAGTTGCTCTTTGTACTAGAGTGTCTTGGCTCATTAGTTAACCATATGGCTATGAATGCTGTAGGATTTCTACCCATAACAGACACTGATATGCATGGAATCAATCAGCATGAGATCTAAACTAATCACCCCAGCACATGATTCCAATATTCTGGGTACCAACCAACCCAACGAGGGCTTCCCCAAAGGACGTCATCCAAATGTAATTCCGGCGCCAAAGCGACCAACCAATAAGCAACGGAATTTCCCTCCAGCAGCCATCCAGGAAGCCTGCGTCAGTAACGGGAAATCATCTCAGCTTTTCAGCTGTCATTTAATGTAATCTAGAATAGCCAATAAAATTCATGTTTCATTTATAAAGAATCATTGTTTGGTGTCATATAATTTTAAGGTTAAAACCTTTTGCCAAAGATCCCTTGCTACCTAGCTTGTAGCTTACTTATAATAATTACTATAATAGCTTAATATATTATAATAATTGTATTGACCGTGGCCAAGGAAATACAAAGATTCAAGTTGTTAAAATATACTAAGAATCACAGGCTCGCTGGACGACCCTTGATTTAAAGTGTAAACTATCAGATTTGAATTCAGTTTTTATCAGGTTGACTCAGAATTTTCAGATTCGAGTCCTTTCAAAACCTGAGCTAGAAATAAAATTAATGATTAATTCCCTTATAGAATTAACGACTTAAATTACAGTTAAGTCACTACAATGCTGATTAAGGCCTTTGAAACAGTATATTTCATATAATGTTTTTATGCATAGGTCTCTTTTGTGATATGTGTGCTATTGAGTGAACTTGAAGTGACCTTCATGTGGTATGATAACTTGAAAAACTTCTTTTATTTGAATGATTATTTCTTTTTAAACTGAAATCGATGTTAAGGTAAGATGCAACAGTATTTCACATAATCAAACTGCAAAAAAGACCAAATTACATAAGAAAACAGAAGCTTCATGGCATTGAGCAGACACAATGATTTGAGATCTAATAATAATTCACTGTTACCTAACAATCACATTGAAACATGCACACATTAATTAGAGACATGAAGGCTAATCTGTTTAAAAACCAAACAGGCAGGGTTGTTATCATCAGCTAAAATGAACATGAAAACCATCAATTCATACATATTTTCATAAATTTATTTAAAATAATAAACAAAACGAACAACAGCAAAAGCAAAAGAAAATATTTCCACTGATGCATGTTTAAAATTAGCTGAGCATTCTGATCAAATACAATTTCTGTGATAAATAAATATATTTTTTCCATGACATTTTGCATATTTTAAATGTTAAACTAAAATATCTAAACTAAAAAAAAATGAATTAAAGTGCATTTTGAAAATAGTAGCCAAATAGAAATGAATGAGATTTAGGAAAGCTATAATGTTGAGCCTGATTTTTATGCATACAATATACAAATGGGCATATTTGAGCCAAGCTTACAACAGCAAAACTGACATTAAGACAAATAGCCTCTTCTGTAGAACATCAACAGACAGCAATAAACCAGATCACATCATGTCTTCTACAATTTAATCTCTTTTCCTGTCCATTATTTTGTGATTATACAATTTATTGTTTCATGCCTTATTTTCTGCCTGTTTAATAAGGCATTTGTCGGCACTAGAAACTGACAGTAGACAAGTCACTCTTGTTATTAGATCTTTTCTAGGTTTTTATTTGAACAATGCTGTTGTATTTTAGGGACGTTAACATAAAAGTGCAGACTGGACTGGAAATATTCTTTGGCCAAACTCAGACACCTGCGCTTTATTAGTTGCGACTTGATTATTTATACAATGGCAAGAAAACAAACAGGATGGAAATAAAAAAAAAAAAGTTATTTTAAGGGCTTACAATCACTTACAAACAATTTTTAAGATTGGACATCAACTTGATATTATATTTATATTCAATATTTTAACCATCCTTTGAAATTTTATCACATCAGTTTCTGTACAGTATGGACTGAGACAAACATATAATGCATATAACAAAACATAACAGAATCAATTGCTAATACTTACTAAAATGTGTGCTGAAGTTTTCCCTCCACAATGATAGAGGACAAAAATATAGAATTACTTTTATATAAAACCTTTAAAATGTATGTGTGTCTGTGTGTATGTGTATGTGTGTGTATATATATATATATATATATATATCCAATGCCAATGTCAAATATAAATTTCTGTACAGTAAAACTGTAAAGACAATAAATTAAAGTAAACTGAATCTAAAATGCACTATATTATTATAAATGTTGGAAACCATTGTGCTGCTTCATAATTTTTTGTGGAAGCAAAAAAGTAAAAAAAAAAAAAAGGTAAGGGTAATATTTTATCCAATATACTATGACATAAAGTAACACTTGGCAACGTTTGTTATCTCACATAAAATCAAATATAATATCCAAGTGCACTGCAGCCATAAAAAAACATTGCCACTATTGACTTCCTGAAACCTAGCCAGCTGTGCATATTGAACCGATATTGATGGGAATCATTCGGCCATTCATACCACAACATATGTGTCTACTGCACCACCTGAGATTGCAGTTATTTTTATCATGTGCTGAAAATAGCTTCAGGTTTGTTGTGTGCGTGTCGGTGGTGGAGCGTGACGATGTCAGCATGTGGTCTTTGAACACGTGACTTCTAGGCTGCTATGGTAGGCATATGTTTTCCATTATGCCACTCCGCTGGGATTCAAAGCATAGTCTGTATTGTGTTTTTGAACAAGAACTCGGGGTGAAAGTGTGTGTATATGAGATTATGTACAGCGAGTCTGTGGAGATACTATAGGGGACAGATTCAGTATATGGTGACATCTGCATCCTCTTTTAACATACACAAACAAACAGCATCAGAAAGACTTACTCATGCATACACTCCCAGTGTAACGTGATTCAGCTATCGGGCTGACGATGCACAGTGATGTAAGACAGACGCATATCCCATCGATCAACCCACAAAGAAAATGAAGCTGAGAGCTGATGAAAAATGTGTGTGGGAAGCTGTGATGCATTCTGGGAAACGGCTTCAGCCCATCAGTCTCCTGCAGCTCTCAAGTGTAAGAAAAGAGAAAGAGGAGATTCCTTAGCGTGTGGTTTATGTGGTTTGTAAACCTGTATGTAACATCAGTTGTGATAAACGTGTTAGTCCTCCTCGCCGCCGCTCAAGGATTTTATAACTACACAATATATATATACATTTGGTGAGTGTGATTTGACCAAGTACAACATGTTCCTGGATCAACATCCTTGTTGATCCTGGAACATCATTCCAATCAACCAATCAGAATTGAGAGATAACTGTTTCAGGAAATGTCAGTTTTATGCTTACAATCAGGATTAGGTGCTTCTACACTCTTGTTAATCAGCTATCATTTCCCACTGATTTTAGGAATAAATTATGGGTAAGGTTAGGTTTAGGGGTGGGGATTGGGTTAAGTCTGTATTTTTGGGCAGTAATGTTGATCCAGGATCACCAAAAGATGTTGCAAGTCTAAAAGGGGCTGGGTTTGGTGCAAACAGGGATAAAAAGTACCCCTTGCCCATGGTTAAATATACTGCTGGATCTATAATGTCGTGGGTCTGTTTTTCTGCCGGAGGTCCTGGAAGTCTTGTTCAGATGCATGGCATCATGGATTCTATCAATTACCAACAGATAAAAATCTAAACCTGACTGCCTCTGTAAGAAATCTTATAATGGACCATGTTTAGATGAACCCTGTAGAAAATGAGTGGGATGAACTGAAGAGAAGCAGCACCAACATGGAGCTGGCACTCTGAAGGATCTGGAGAGATTCTGTATGAAGGAATGGTCTCTGATCTCTTGTCAAGTGTTCTCCAAACTCATCAGGCATTATACAGTAGGAGAAACCTCAGAGCTGGTATCTTGGGAAAAGGACGCTGTAATAATTGGGTGCCAATAACTGTGACTAAAGTGAACTAGAGAAAAACATTTATTTCATAATGTGAGTTTCCCCCACTTTCAATTGTTTTACTTAAATGAAAGGTTAGAATTTTGTGAATTTTTTGAATGAAAGTTTAAAACGATAAACAATGCAGGTTTATTTTCACAGCCGCCTTTGCTCATATTTACCAACGGTGCCAATATTAGTGGAGGGCACTGTAGGTGATTACTTGGATGGAGTGATAATGCCTTTATAGTGTAGCAAACATTATTGCTCTGGATAGCATACTGTATCCTGGCATTATTTTATAAATAACATATTTTACTTCAATGAAAGGTTAGAATTTTGAACATTTTTTGAATGAAAGATCAAAAGGATAAACAATGCAGATTCATTTTCACAGTCACCTTTGCTCATATTTACCAAGGGTGCCAGTATTAGTGGGCAGCACGTATATATATATATACAGTATATATATATATAGTATATATAAAATTTATATATACATTTATTTTTTATTTTCTTATTTTTGTATTTACTTGACTCAGATTTGAAGAACCGTGTGTGTGTGTGTGTGTGTGTGTGTGTTATTATTTTTGATGTTTAAGAAGCTGAACTAATTTGATTTTTTATGAAACATACTGTGATTCTGTGATGCAAAACTGAATTTTCAGCATCATTACTCCAGTCTTCAGTGTCACATGATCCTTCAGAATTCTAATATGCTGATTTGCTGCTCAAGAAACCATTAAACAATTTAAATAAATACATAACTAAATTAATTAATTAATTCAGCAAGGATGCATTAAATTGTTTAAAAGTGATAGTAAAGACATTTATAATGTTACAAAAGATTTATTTCAAATAAATTCTGTTCTTTCAAACTTTCTATTCAATAAAGAATCCTAAAAAAAGTATCACAGTTTCCACACAGTTTCTCATGCAGTCAAAATCTGAACTATGAGAATGAATTTAAAATGTTGTAGTTTTGCTGTGCATTGCATCACTACAACTGCAACCATCTAGTAGTGCACATAAAGTGGCATTTTCAAAGACATTTGCTCAAAGAAGAAATTAGTTATTAGTGAAAAGCTGTTTGGCAAGTTAACAGTGTCAGCCTAAACGCCCCCCTCGAGGGCTGAAGTAATCGACATTTGTTTTGCTTTGTTGTGATAGATACGGAGGCACCCTGGGGCCACTATTAGTAAAACTGTCACACACTCCCTGAAAAGCAGTCAGAAATAAGTGTGCAAAGGAGCCGAGACCTGCACCGTAACAGAACGTTACACAGCCACTGAGTAAAAAAAAAAGAGACACTGAAGACGTGGCTTGATTGCTTGGACTGTTTTACTCTTTGAAAGACAATTTATTTTCATCTGTCTGGAATATAAATCAAAGGGAGAGTAAAAATATGGAAATTTAATCAAAGCGGTGACGGATTCTTGCGTTAGTGAAAGGAAATCACCGTGCTAGTTCGCTCGCAGGGCCATGACATTTTGGAGATAATTTAACAGATTGCGTGCCATTGTTCTGAAATCTGAGCCAAGCTCTCCGTGAAGATCTGACAGGTGCCTCACGTGCAACACACTCCATCAAATGGCATTTATCTTTTCCTCCATAAATTTAATTCCATGGTGTTGACAATGAAAAAATATCTCCAAGCTGGCAGTGGCACAAACATCCCAATGCATTAGAAAAAAAACAAATTGGCTGGGTTTATCATTTCATCGTACATCAATCTCACTTCCCTTGACAGTGAGAGTTTTAGATATTATCTCACAGTTTGCTGGCCTGCTCTGTTGAGTTCAGCCAAAATTAAAATGCTATATTAACGGACTTTATTGTGACTTTTTATTTGATTTCCCCTCCAATTCCCCTCAATTAGTCCACTAATTGTTATGCACATTTTGGGATTTCATACGAAAAATAGCTAATAAAATTTACAAAATGTGCATTTTTATTCAGTAAGCTGTGGATAAACATTCAAAAAGTCATGTGATTGATTAACTGACTAAACAGCTTTTAAACCCCAATTACCACAAAAGAGCCAGTCACTTCAGCTTACATTTCCATTTTGTGCCAATTTCCTAGGAAATTACGATTTTGTTCTCTCGAATACGTGGGAAATAGGAATGTTGCTTGATTCAGAAAATTGCTAATTGGCTGTTGAGTCAAGCAAAACCAGCTGAGAAAAAATGCAGAATATTTTCCTCTGGAGTGAATGGGTGCCGTCAAAATGAGAGCTCAAACAGCTGATAAAAACATCACAATAATCTGCAAGTACTCCACACAACTCCAATCCATCAATTAACATCTTGCAAAGTGAGAAAGCAGTGTGTTTACAAGAAACACATCCATCATTCATATTGCGTTCTCCAGTGAAAACGTTGTCTCGTTTGAATAAGGAGAGAAAAATGAATAGATCAAGCACCGTTTACAAGCTAAAACAGTCCAAAAGAGTTCTAAACAAATATGTCGGAGGATTTTGATTTGAGAGGATAACGGGATGGGCTTTTATGGATTATGGACTCATATTTGGCAAGAAGCAATGGATTAAAATACCTTAATGATGGATTTGTTTCTTACATTCACACAGCCTTTTGCATTACAAGATGTTAATTAATGGACTGGAGACATGTGGATTTCTTGTGGATTACTGTTATGTTTTTATCAGCTGTTTGGACTCTCATTCTGATGGCACCCATTCACTGCAGATGATTCATTGCTCATCAAGTGAACTAATGCTAAATTTCTCCAAATCTGTTTCAATGAAGAAACAAACTCATCTACATCTTGGATGGCCTGAGTGTGAGTACATTTTCAGCAAATGACATTTTTGGGTGAACTATTCATATCATGACAAATCTAAAAAGATTTGTCATAATATGAATGGGTCATGGCATGATGGTAGGTCCCAAACCCCCTGCCCAATGCATGTTAATCAAATCTCCCCCAACTGGCCTGCAATGATGGCAGTTCCAGCAAATTGGAGAAGCACTTTAGAGTGTGGCTTTTGACCGTCAACTGAACAACGCTCCATTAAACAGTAAGAGATGCTGGAGAAAGGAAATGTTTGTGGAGAAGCAGTGTGGGAATGTGTCTGTGGTGTGTTTTGGACTCCATGGCTACTAACTCGATTTCAGTGCATCATATTAGCCTGGCCAGAGATGTGACGGATTTTTAGCCTCTATTCTAATCCCCAATCCACATTCTCCCCCACTCTCTCCTCTCGAACATTACATTCCAGACACTTTCAATTTAATTATTTAAGTCCCTCTGTGAAATTCTGTACTGTGGAAAATCTAGAGAGAGGACAGAGAGACAGGGAGTATATTTCAGAGCAAGTGATAGCACAAATGCAGATTAAATGTGTATACGAGATAAATAGAGATACACTGCAAAAAATGGCTAGATTTAATTTAATTTAGAAAATCTAAAATAAGTGCATTTTACTTAAAACAAGTAAAATTATCTGCCAGTGGGGTAAGTAAAATACTCTTGTTTTAATAATATTTTACTTACCCCACTGGCAGATAATTTGACTTGTTTTAAGCAAAATGCACTTAATTTAGTTTTTTCCCCCATGGAAACAAGACTAAATATCTTGAGTCATTTTGCTTATCTAGTAAAAGTATCTTGATTTAAGAATTTTTAGATATTTTGACAAGAAACAAGACAAAAATACTAAGTAAGATAAGCCATTTGTTGCAGTGTAGATAGATAGATAGATTAGATAGATAGATATAGATATAGATAGATATAGAATAAATATATACAATATATTATGAATATTACAAGATAGCAATATACACAAGAAAGATACAACAATTGTAAAAAAATCAAAATTGGAATATATATTTGTATAATTACTATTATATTGCTCGTATAAATATAGGACTAATCATGTTGAATCTTTCATAAAATGTCATATTTAAGCATGATTGCAAATATGCTGTATTCATGTAAAAGTTCAACAGACAATATGTTAATAATGATCAACTTTCATTTAGACACAATATTTGAGACCACTGGGTGTCTCAAAGAAACATTCCCAAATGACTGTTTTGGAAGAAATCATTTGAGCGAATGATTCAGTGACTCACTTATAAAGACAGTTGCTTGCTTCATTCCTAAAAGGATCAATTGCGTGAATAATTCAATGACTCACTCATAAAACAGTCACTTGTTTCATTCCTAAATCAAATCATTGGAGCGAGTGATTCAAATGACTCACGTGTAAAGATAGACTACTCATTTGTCGCCACCTATAGGTGTAACTATGCGACCTGACCTTTAACAAATACTTTCATTTTCAAAATTAAATAATATTTTTGACTGACTACAACCATGAATGTTGAATTAAGGGACAATGGATATATAGAGGGGCTTTTCATGAAGAGTTTACAGTCGACATTACATATGATCTGTCTGGCATATCATGTAACAGATGAGATGAGAACATCTGTACAGCAGCTCCATCATGCCGTTTTACTGGTACAAAGGGATTTCCAATTAAACACACACTGAGGGCTACATCATTTAAATATGTATAGGCTTATGTCAGCCTGCCATGAACATGAGCCCGCTCATTAGCCTGGTTATTCAAAAACAGACATGATCAGACATCTGCCATGTAATTCGGCAACTTTGCGACACCAATTACACTGACACAAAACTCGGAAAAGTTGTGGCGCTTTGACCCTCTTCTTAATTACTTTCTGTCAAGGGCGTAAAAAAAAGGCAGCGGCAGCTTTTGTCTCGCTGTTTAAGTAAGCCAACGCAGCCGAAAGCCACCAGTGTAACCCGTCACTCAGACGCTGCTAAATTAGCTTTCCCGCGTGTCATGTTGAAGTTGCCGGATCCTGTCTCGACAGGAAGTCGCCCTGAAGCTCTTCCTGTCAGCCTCCATATCTCAGCCGAGGTGTCAGGCGGCTCCATGGGTGCGAAGAAGTTCCCGAGAGCGACCCTGCAAGGTGAGGCCAAGAAAAACCCTCACCTCTTTTTCGTTTTATCTCTCGCTGGGCCAGACATGCAAAGGGCGAGATGCACGGCTTTGGTTTTCTCTCTTCACTTCTTATCTCAGCAGAAAACAGAGAGGGCTGCTCACAAAGGGCTGTCTGTTTTTCACTCGTCTTCTCTCCTGGCATTCCTCTGAAATGAGAAGACCGCTCTTTGCAAGGGTCACCTGCCAAGGAACCATTTTCTCTTTTCACTTTCAGGTGCTTTTCTCTCTGCTCTTTATTTCTTGTTGGTCTCTTTTCACCACGACACAAAGAAAGCTCATTTGGTGCCTTGCAATGTCAGATCATTCAGTGTAAACACTCTCATCTATACTATCACCAATACTCAGCCCTTCAGTTTCAACAACAAATGAATGACTCTGCACAAAAAAGCGAGGTCTCTGTACTTATGAAAGGGGATATCTAAAATGCACATTATAAGGTCCATGTCTGTTTCTTGCATGGATTCAATGCATCACCAAAATAGAGTATGCATTTATTCGAAGGAGAAAAGACCAGAATTTTCATGCTGGCCTGTTTTATGCAGGTTTGGTGCTGGTCTACCAGCTTGATATGTTTTTCACCGGTAATACTTTGACTAAGGACATCTCGAGGGTTAAAAACAGGGATTGGAAACTAAACATTTGAAGCGATATTTCAGAAAGAAAAGTAAGATTAGAGATGGAAGTAAGAGTATGCTGCATTATGGTCAGCAACATCATGAAACACATGCACCATGTTCTTAACATATATAATTTGACAAATCTGCAAACATAAGGATGATTAGGATTTCATAACACATTTTACCACAGTCTTCTTGGTACAGAATTCATCACAGTCACATCAGTTAGTATTGGACAGGTAGACTTCCCCTTATAAGAGAACACAGACAATTAAATGTATCGGCCAACAGGCAGTAGTGTAAAAGTTTAATGAGAAAATACTTATTTGATCTCATGAAAAAATACTGAAACAAAATGCAAATTTTATATGTATACATACATACATACATACATATATATATATATAACATTTTCACTCATTTTCACTCTTTATATCTTGATGTAAAATGATCAAATTAGTAATAATAATAATAATAATAATAATTACTTCAGCCAATTGTTTCTTAATCCTTGAAATCTGTGGCCTGTTAAAAAACCTGTTGGGAATCCAGTACATTAGTATCAAACAATGCATGGAGAGCATGTTAAATGAATTATTTATTGTATTGTATTTTATTGGCTTATTATTTATTGTAACTGACCTGAGTTACAATACTGTTTTCAAAAGTATGGGTCTGTAAGATTAATATTTATGCTATTTATGCTTTATTTATGCTCACCAAGGCTGCATTTATTCATTAAAAAATACAGTAAAAACAGAAATATTTTAAATCATTTTTATGCTTTAAAATAACGGTTACTCCAGAAATCATTCTAATATGCTTTTTTTTTTTCTCTCCAAAAGAACAGCGTTTATTTGAAAGCAAAATCTTTTGTAATATTATAAATATCTTTGCTGTCACTTTTGATTAATTTAATGCATATTTTCCAAAGAAATCATTCATTTTCGACTTTTGAACAGGAAATTGTGCCTAGATCCTTAATTTTAACATCTCCTCAATCTTAGAATGTTCTAGCAACCACTTAGCAAAATTTTATGCAATGTAACTGTTATTTATCAGTGCAGCAGCAGCCAATCAGATTCTGTCTCGCTCTAGGCAACGACAGTGCTGAACTATATCCAGATATTATTGCCGATCTCATGACAGGTGGAACGGGTGGAACTTGCGTATTTCTGTCTCAGAATGACTCAGAAGAACGACTATAGCTGCGAGAGCTCGACAAGACGTGCGTGTGATCCACCGTTTGAAGGTTATATTCATCCACAGCACAAAATTCACAATCTCCACTGCACTGCCTGCTGCATCTGTTTTAGTCTATTTCTCCTTTCTTCCTCTCCCTTTCAGAAGCGGCTCTTGATCAGGAGACAGAAAGACAGCATGTCTGCGGAGCCAACGGGAGAGGAGAGCGCCAACCTCTACTGGCAGCTCATAAAGCACAGACAACTTCATAAAAAGAGGAAACTGAGATACAGAGAGAGAAAATTGAAAGACAGAAACAATGTGAAAGGGAAAGGCAGATCGACAGACACACAGACAAAGGATGGACATCAATATCTGTACTGAAGCTAGAAAGTGGCTTCTCTGTGTCTCACGCCGCCTCTCAATAGTCTCACGTCAGGAGACACAAAGGAGATGCACAATGGCTCGTTGAGAGACAAAGAATCACTATAGCTTCCCTGAGAATGTTTCAGGCTGCCCAGATCTATCTATCTATCTATCCTCTTTCCTGGTTCAGTCCATTTCTGCCACTGGAACGGATTGCTCTCATTAGATTCTTTAGCCTCTGGGTCAAATCCAGCTACTGGATCTGTGGGCTCGCTGATATTCCACAACCCAGGCCAATTTCCCAAATGTTTTCTCCCGCTCTTTCATTCCTTTTTTTTGTCCTTCATTCAGCTGGATGTTGCAGGCTTCTCGTATTGTATGTAGTGAAGCGACGTAGAGGTCTGTGCCAGACTGATTTTTCTCATTCGCTCTCTTTGCAACTTGTTTATGCATTTTGTTTTTCACTAAGGTGTTTATTCTTTTTCATTTTGCCAAAAAGGAAAGAGAAAAGTTGGCATTTGCTAAGAGAAAATAACAGTGGTTGCAAGAAGAATACTTCTAAATGAAGAATCATTAAACATTAGCAGTTTAATTTATGCAAGGAAAAGACCAACCGCTACCCGGCATACAAATATAGTAGATGTAAGAAAAAAGATCAATTGCAAATATTATGATGGTAGAATTACAGAATTTTGGACTCTCTATGAGCAACTAATATCTATTAATGGATTTAAATAATCATTGTAGGTTTACACATACAATTTCAACCACAAAAGTATGAATTTTACAACAAAAAAAAAGGAGTCTGTAATAATTTTCATCCTAAATTTACCGCAAAATAGTGGTGCTGTGTTCATGTAACTGAAGAACCAATCACCTGAGCTGTAAATGTCATGTGACTAATCTTTCTAGAGCAGCAGGAAAATGATGTCATGAAGATGCTGATTGGCTGAACCAGGGTTATAATATTTAATTAAATCTAAAACTGAAACTAAAATTAAGACCATAATTATTATTATTTTTTGTTACTTAAAATAAACTTTTACTGATATAAAGTAAAAAACAAGCAAGCAAGCAAACAAAAACAGCTAGTTGCCAAGGCAACAGATCAACTTGATATAGTAAAATAATTAAAACTAAAACTAAAACTAAACACACACACACACACACACACTACTGAAAATGACAAAAATACAGCAAAATTACTAATACTTTAAAATGAAACAGAAAATATAAAAATAAAAACTGATTCATAATATTGATAAAAACTATAATAATATCTCAATGATATTAAATTAGCACTGTATGGAACATTCACAGTCTGAAACCCAGGCATGAAAGGCAGCAGAGACTGAAAAATATAAATCTGATGCCTTTAGAAAAAAGTATCAGTCACTAGTAAAACATCTACTATAATATTATGAAATATTTTATATGTTGCATGCATTTAAAAAAAAAAAGACAGCTACTTTAGAATGGCCTTCAAAGAAAAAGATGCTTTTACTTGCAGATGCTTTTTGCCTTTACATCCCTTCACTGTAAGTGATTTCAGTGATTTGATTCTGAATAAATGAGTGAGTGGAGAAGCACTGAATCTGACATGTTGATTGCAAACGAACATGGCACACCGTTTATGAATAAGGATCTGCTAACCAACAGTGACTGAATGAAAGGTGGTTTTCGAAAAATACTTAAATAGTTAACTCTGTTAGAGCCGCTTTGTACAAAAGTGCTTGCTAAGTGACAACGTGCAAACTTGCTCTCTAGTTTCCTGTCCAGGCCCTGATAATGGGAACTCCAGCCTGTGGTTACTTCCTGTATAGTGTATACCGTTACATTAGGAGCGCCACTGGTGGGAACAGTCTCAACATCTCAAAGTTTTATTAATACCCAATTAAAAGTTTTTGAACTGTCTAAGAAATGAATGATGCAGGAATTCATTTAAAATGCATTATATTGCACATTTTCCAAGAATGTCTGGGATCTTTTTAACATGCCATACAAGGTTTAGTTCATCTGCAAAGCCTGACGTGCATATGAATTTATATTCCATTCTCCCCATATCATGAGCTGACGGCTAATATTAAATATGAATTAATGCAAAGATAAATGTTTAATGGATTGTCTTATTATACTATTTGAATGGAATGAGAGGAATAGGCTGAAAATCGCTGCACATTTTCAGGTCAAATGGACGGCATTGCTTTGTAAAGCTATAATCTAGAAGCCTATGTGTGTTTATACTGTGTCAATTACTGCATGCAATTCATGTCTTCGCAGACTATTAAACGAGCCGTCGGCTCTGTTCAAAACCCTAGCAAATGCTTACTGAAAAAAATCAAATGCAAGTAAATTTCACAATTAATTACAAAATAATGGCAAGTAACACATTGAATTAAATGTCTTTTTTTTTTTTTTAAGTAGAACGACTGAATTTTGTTTAGACTGTAAAACACTGTATTTTCTTAGTCAAACAATCTTTTATTAACAATTTTGAAAAAGTTTTTTTTTTTTTTTTCGGACTCAATATACTTTATTTAGGTTAGCGCCATATTTCATTTATGATACAAAAGAAAATGAGGCTGTGAGGCATAGAAGTGCGGCGTGTTCAATGGATTGGTACTGTTTTTAACAACGAACCAATTGTTCGGCTGAAACATCTTTCTAAAAAAAAAAAAAAAACCTTTCAGTAGACGAATTCCATATATTTTTTAAGTTGTCAGAATTGCATGATCTACACTACATAAAATCTGTAAAAACAGTAATATGAAGGAAATTTCCATATTTTTTAATGTATTTCTGAATTTTGCACTACATTGCGTTGTGTTTTAGAGTTAACGGAAATGTTAGTAAAATTAATAGATAATATAAAAATATTACCAGTACTTTTGTGTGTGTGTGTGTGTGTTTTATATAAGCTAATAATACTAATGATTAATATGAAGAGCAAATAGACAAAGTGCAATAAAATAAAATAAAAAATGTATAATATTTTTAATGATTTATTTATTGGAATTTAATACATTTAATTATTCCATATTTCTCTTCAAATTTTTTTACTGAGCTTTTTTAGTAAATAACATAGAACTGTGCATACTAAAACCAGGAACACTCATCAATAGGGTCAATTTTTATTTCATGTTGACTTGAAATAAGTGAAGCTCCAGTGTTCCAATTATATATAGTGTGACCGAACAAAATACCGCTTGATTTGGGGCTTTTGCGTCTACGTGGGAAATCTACATCCTCGCAACAACATCTAATCTTCCCAGCAGCCTTTTCACATCGTTTCTCTGATAGATTCAGAGCAAGTTATCATGTGTCATGTCTCATATCATGTCTCAAGATCCCCTGAGATAACACAGCGGATCTCTTACCTCCTACTGTACATGTCCAAATGAGACCTGGTACTTTCATAATCATGTATGAAATCGATATATCCCACACTTTATTCCATAACTTTAATCCCCAAATTGACCAATAAGCGCCATTATACTCTAGATAATGGTCTCCTATATGCACTGGAAACCATTTGTATAATAGACAGAAAGCCTCCCACAACATCATTATAGAAATGACACTGACTATCTTGACACATAAGGGAGTCGAGATAAAGTGCTGGAACGATTTGAGCTCAATTACTTTCATCTATATGCCGATTGGTCTCTTTTTCACCTTGCCAAATGAGGACGAGCAATTTGTCGGATGTGACGTGCGAGACAGATGCAAAACGCTTTATGGAGGAATAAAAAAGGCCTAGAAGACGGTCAGCTTGTGATGACCAAACCTAGAGAACAAAAAGACAAAGACAGATATGAAAATGAATGATCTTCTCTAATGTGGTAGCCATTTCACAGGCACAATGCCTTAATGAGCGTTTCTTTCTAGGCATAACGACCCCATTGCGTCAAAGCTTCCCCCGCGCGCTCGGGTCAATCGGCCGTAATCACATTCCACACACACAAACTCCTCACCGTGTGTCAAAGCATCATTGCTCCCAAGGACGATGTTGACAGCTACGGGTTCCGGGTCCATTACGTTGGAAAAATCACTCACTTGAGCAAAAGACATCCCAGCGGTTTAAGACATGTTTCATGAGCAGACGCTTCTGGCTCGAGTGAAGGACATAAACTAACCATGCAAGCCGCTGATGGACGCGGTTCGGGCGTCTGCAGTGGAAGTGTTGCATTACATGTTCCAGAGCCGCTATGATAAATGAAGCCATAGAGCTGAGGAGAGCAAAAGAGAGAGAGAGTTACGATGAAATTAAGCATGCTGATGTGCAGTGGGAACCGCTGCTGGGGGCGGTAGCATTGCATTACCTGCACGCACAATCTGAAAAGACAAGCCGGAGAGAAAATTGCGCGAGGCATCTGGGCGGGTGCATGAGTCAGGCTATGCTCGTGAATCCTTTATTGGAAACGTATTTATGCGCTGGATGTGGGAAAACAAGGACGTGCTGGTTTCAAGAGGAGAACTGAAGACATCTAAAAGAGGCGATAGGAATCATTTTAACACTTAATTGTTTAGCAGATGCATTTATTCAAAGTGACTTACAAATGACAGCCACTATCTATAACAGTTTATGAGTTTATTTCCCGAGCTGTAAATTGATTTCTAGTGGCAACAAGCAGTACTGCAACCAAATAGGTCCCAAACACTCCGGTTCGGTCAATCAGGTCATCCCTCTCAGGCCCACGCATGCCACGGTCAGATCAGATGGTAAACATCTGATTCCAGTAGTTTTTAACTTCAGTGTAAGTGTCAGACGGATGTGTTTGGCTCTTGCACTCTTGCTGTTTTTCCATGCATGTCGAGCGTGTCAAGTTAAAAATAGCTGGTCTCTGTTCTGTTATTTCTAGCTGTTTTTGAAAGAAAGCATGCATTGTGCATGTATGGATTCTTAGAGTTGTTGCTGCCCTTGACTGAAAGTCACAATATAAGTGTTCCTGTTCCAAATTAAACCAAGCAGGCCTGTATTATATCTGGTTTTATTGAACGTAAAACCAGTCAAAACGTGGGTGTGACAAGGATCATCTTAACATCTATGCATATCAATCATAATTTGATGAAAAAGAAAACAAGGCTGTGAGAGACAGACATACAGCTAGTTCTTGTAATCTTAATTGGGATGTAACTGTCTGAAATACTGCTTAATGAAATGTACACTACTGTTCAAAAGTTTATGGGCAGTTAGTATTTTTCTTTTTAATAATTTTTTAAAGAAGCCTTATGCATTTATTTGGATGCATTCATTTGATAAAAAATGCAATTAAATAACTATTGTGAATTTTTATTACTATTTAAAATAAATATTTTCTATATGTTTCATGTTTTGCAAAGCTACATTTTCAGCATCATTACTCCAGTCTTCAGTGTCACACTGAATATAGTGATTTGACGCACAGGATACATTGTTGTTATCAATAATGTTGAAATCAGCTTAATATTTTGGTGGAAAATGTAACAATGACCATTACTGGCTTTTTTGAAAGATGCATTTGCAATGTTTAATTGTTTCTACAATTATTTAGGAGATAAAAAAAAAAAAAAAAAAAAAATCAATTTCTGACATTTAATAACAACATAGAGCTCTAAAAATGTATGTGGATAGAATAATAATTTGATATTTGAGTGCAAATGTTAAAAATCACCTACCTTTAATTGCAGACTTGTGTATGTTGACATCTTTGGATCTCTTCTGAATCTCTAGAGGAGAAACATGTAAGATTACTTTTTTCTTAAGAAAATAATCTTAACCAAATGTCTCACTGTACTCATGCATTCATTCCCGTAGTTATCAATGAGAAAGAGTAATTTTCATGCAGTTAATTTAATTTTTTTCTGTTGTTGTTCATGTTTTGGATTACTTGTTTGTCAATCATTATTAAAAGAAACCTCTAAAAAATTTGCTTTAGTATCTGAATTGTGCTTTATTCAGTATTTTTTTGCACTCTCTCCCTCTTCACTCATGGGTTTTCAATGAGAGCCGATGAATGCTGTACTTCACATTCAATATGGCAACATTGAAGCCAAATAGTCTGTGCTTTAATTAACTTAGCCGAACAAGAGAAGTATGAGGAGTCAATATTTATTATGTCTTGAGACAGCTGGGCCAGCACTGGGCCCGAGTCCCTCAGCAGCCCTGAGAGCTAATTGCCCGGAGGCTACTCTCATCAACAGTGAGGTGAGCTGCCGTCGGCTTCCTAGATTTCCCTAAGTGCTGGAATAACACACTGCAATCACAACAAGAGGCAGAGTCACAATGCCATCTAATTAAATGCATCTGAGATGATTCCATGAGACAAATTGAAGGATAGGATCCCTGCACATCCACAAATAACAGGTTGATGAAACACAGCTGCTAGCACATCACATCAGTTGTTCACAGACAAAAAGTATACATTTAACATACATAATCTGACATATTTTAAAGAAATAAATATATAACATTTTACAATGTATAAATATTGACTAATGTTAATAATATTTTAATAATAATAATACTAATAATATATATATATATATATATATATATATACGTTTATATGTATATATATGCATGTATACATATATATTTA
>NW_015548192.1:1147748-1156550 GCF_001515605.1 Sinocyclocheilus anshuiensis
AATATTATATACACCACATATATATATATATATATATATATATATATATATAGGAAATAAACAGGAATTAATAACATTGAATTAAACTGTTATTTTAAATTGTTATATATTAAATTGCAGGGTCTTCAAAACAACCTCTACAACAAAACAATCTCCACTGGTGGCTTAAAGGAGAAAGCAAAGAGTGCAACATTTAAAAACAACCTATTTTTGGCATGCAAACTTGCAGTGAAGCCAATAAGCAGAGCGGGCTGCACCATCTCAGACTTCACTGCACGCAGTCCAGCTTCATGTTCAGAGATCTCCAGTGAGACCTTTTTAATTAATGCTGCATTTAGAGTTAATATTCAATTTTTATGCTTTCTCCTCTTGCCACCTTGTCTGCTATCTCTCCTGTGCAATCTTGTATTTCCATAACATTGAAAACTGTTATAGGGAGCAAAGCTTCCCACCACAATTATATCTTTGTTTCAGACACTGCGTGGAAAGCTGTGCAGGTTTAAAGGTAATGGCAATATTTATATTGGAAAGAATAATAGAATTAAAATGTTATTAGGTTAATTCACTAACACGATCATTGCAGATGGGATAAGAATGACATATCCCCCTAAAACAAAACAGCACATATTTTGGATGCTGGTTCAAAGCATGTAGTGCTGGTGCACATTTGAATGTATGCCACTACATATCTTGTATTCACTATAAAAAGGAATGGAAATGTCCAAATTCTACAGAAGTTTCAGGCTTTAAATGGTCTTGGGTGCCCTGCGGACCAAATAAGACAAAAAAAGAAAGGTATTTGTGGTGCGCAAAATGTCTGTTCAATGTGTCATTGCCATTTGGAAGATGCAAAGAGTAGCAAATCTTCAATACTTCACTAAAAAGTTGCATGTTAGAATGACATGTTAGGTTGAGTAACAGCCTTGTGGACGGTGTGCCAATATAAGGTGCGACAATGCTTTAGGCAACCCGAGTTTGAGTCCTGTGTTCCCCTTTCTGCTTTCCTGTCACTCCTCAAACTGTCCTACCAAAAATATAACTTTATACAATAACTGCCTTTGCCCAAGAGATCAGCATGTCTTTATAATAAACCTTCCCCCTACAGACATACCTGAAGATTTGGGGGTTTACAGTCAGGCCGCAGTATAGAGAGCGATAATTATTTGTTGTTCAGAGCAGGCATGTTGCTAAATTGATCCTCATTAGGGAATTGCAGGAACCGTAGGGGTCCTGTTTACTATGAGCATCCCAAAGGAGCGGCAATTCAGAGCCAGACTAACACGCCAGGCACCTCTATTCATCTCCATTCCTCAGCAGCGAACACTGCAGCAGGTCAGGATATTTTCAGCTTTACTAACATCTTAACCAGCAGTCTTTTTCTGAGGTTGTTTTCATGGCCTTATAACAACTAAAGGAATAGTTCAACCCAAAAATAAAAATGTCATTACTGACTCATCCTCACATCTTGCCAAACATGTAAGCTGTTCTGTTGCACAAAAAGGAAAATTTCAAGTAAAAAAACAAACGAACAAACAAAAAAACAACAACAAAAAACTAAATTTCTGTATGACTTCGGACACACAAGTTGAATATTTTTATGGTCATACATTTTTCATGTTTTTTATGTTCTTTCACTTTTTTTTTGAGCTTGACAGATGTGGTCATTATGAAATGTTGTATGGAAGATTAAAAAATATACAAATATTTGACTTTTTATGGCCATTTAATATTATATTTTTCTGTAAAATAGTCTTTAAAACCATGTTTCCAGCTTGGAATACATGTTTGGAGGCATTTCATGCCTCGTTCTGTAATATTTCAATCTATTCTTCAATCTATCTTGCATTATATCAAATCCCAAAATGCATGAAAATAACATCTAAATGGAAATACACCCATATTGCGCTATTGTGGCTTTAAATTATGCCCAGGAAAGCTGCAATGCACTTATAAGAAAACAAGATCATTGTATATAAAATGTTATGCTTTTGACCTCCAGAATGAAGATATATGGAGCCCATTCTATAGCACCATGAAGTCTTCATTGTTGTAGTCCGATCAGGTGATCAGATGTACGGCTAAGCATCGATATCGCACCTCCCCAGCTGCCATTGCCATTTGGTGGCTGATAAAGATCTATCAGCGGACGGGACACCAGTCACCTGAATGACAGCTGGGGAAAGAGCTTCATTAGTCTGCTGGTTAATGTCAGCCAGATCTATCTACAGCCAGAACAGCTCTGACAAGAATGCAACAGCAATCCGCAGGCAAGAGCGAGTTATCATGGCACGGAGAGGAGATTAATTGGCGGGATTCATTGTCATCTGACAGAGGAAAGAAGAAAAATGAAAAGAGAGAAAAGAGCAGAGACAAGGTGACCCATGTTGAAATGATCGTAGATCACTGATTGGCTGATTTTTACATGACGCATTTGCCATTTTTTCATGTCTCGCTCTTGTTGTTTGGTTTGTTATCACAAGAACGATAGAAGGTTAGTTCACCTCAAAGTGAAAACCATCATTTACTTACCCTCACATCAATGACATCAATCACGATTTGTTCTTGTGTGGCTTGTCACATTTCAAGCTGGCAAAAAAGGAATAAAAAATGTATTTCATTATAGATATTTCCTGTGCTTAGCAGTATTTTTACAGTAATCACTATTTCAGTTGGTAATACTAATGCAATATCTATCTATCTATCTATCTATCTATCTATCTATCTATCTATCTATCTATCTATCTATCTATATCTATCGTTCTGTCTATATATAGATAGATCCTGTTTGCTACCTCAATTCAAATTCACTGATTCACAGTTGATGTTGAATTGGTGTTTCACGTCATAGCTGCTATGCTGTGCATTTTAGCATGCTGGAACGCTGTACTGATCAATCAGCATCCAGAACCAAATCATTCTGATTTATAATGTAAAATACAACAGCCCAGACTCTCCATTCCATGTTACGACACCTGACACAGACCCATGTTCCTCCCATGTCTTCAGCCCACACTCACACACCGTGTAGTTACTGATTCCAACCACACTCAACTTGTCAGGTCAAACTCCATTACATTTATACATGCCGTCAGTCTGCTTGTAAGCCTGCGTGCCGCTGTTCAATTTGCCCTGTTTCTATTTTTCACCCGTGCTCAATTGTAGAGTGCCACAAGTGTTGGGGAAGAGATAATGAGCAGGAAGGCAGCACCACCGCACACACACTGTCTCCCTCAGCCTGCTGGTCCCCAACAGGCTTGTGTTAATTGCGTATGACTTATCGCCTAACACATGTGGTCCAGCTGTGGGGAAGAGGCGGTGAGCTGCTAAACAATGCCATGGCATCTTTCTTGGCTTGTCTTCCTTGAAGGAGACCAAGCATCATGGCGGGGTCAGTGATGGAGATTAGCTTCCTCACAATCTGGGGTTCATGTTATCTTGAAAGCATCACATTCTGTTTTAAAGGGTCACATTCAACTTTTAAATTGAATTGGACTCCCTCAGGTCCATTTATAATCTTAATAAAGTGTTTTCTGACCAAAAAACAAATAATTTTGTTTTATATGAGAATTTTCCACCCTAAATGAAGGTTAGAATTAAAAAAAGACTTTAAGACTCTTTGTGTAAATGTGTAAAGTTGCATGTTAATGGGTTTTGCTCCAGGTTTGCTTGATGTCTAATGTGGTTTTAACCGACCCATCATCCAATAACAGCTTCTTTCCAAAGCCTGAATAATATAATTCATACAGACTATGTGAATTTGATTGTCATAATATGATCCCTTTAAGCATCATACTTTTGTAAAAACATCTGATAATCATTTTAAGAGCAAATTCACATACAGCATATACACTACTGTCTTTTATGCTCACCTTGGATGCATTCAATTGATCGAAAATACAGTAAAATCAGTAATATTGTTGAAATACTATTACAATTTACAATTACTGATTTCTATTTGAATATATTTTGAAATGTAGTTAATTCCTGTGATGCAATGTTGAATATTCAGCATCATTACTCCAGTCTTCAGTGTCACATGATCCTTCAGAAGTCATTCTAATATGCTGATTTTCTGCTCAAGAAACATTTATTATTATTACCATTGTTGAAAACAAGTGTGTTTTCCAGGATTCTTTGATGAATAAAAAGTTCTAAAGATCAGCATTTTGTAGCATTATAAATGTCTTTACTGACATCAATTTAAAGCATCCTTGCTGAATAAAAATTATTAACTTCTTTAAAAAAAATCTTTCTGACCCCAAAGTTTTGAGCAGTAGCGTACAATCAAAATGATAAATGTTGTGGAAGAAATCAGTTGAATCCCATTCTTTTTAAAGTTATATTTTGGCAGGACTGTTTGAGAAATGACAGGAAACATTAGGAAAGGAAAATGGGGAACAGACTGAGACAGGACTCAAACTTGTGTCGCCCGAAGCACTGTCACACCGTAAACTGGTGCACCGTCCACAAGGCTACAAGAAAATAATATTGCATCTTACTGACCCCAAACTTTTGAATGATAATGTACAGTATATATATATATATGTATATATATATATATACTGAAAATATATATATTTTTCCATTTGAAATAAGTCAGCAAAAGCTAGTCTGTACCAGCATGCAAACTCTTGCTGATCTAAGCTTGTCTTTAACACTGTGTTCAAACCGGGAGTGACATTATACAGCGACATGCAATAATAGATCTTCATCCCTGTAAATCTCTGCTGCTTGGTTTTTATAGCTTTAGCATTGTGTAGGTCAGTGAAATCCCAATTCACATAACAGTACTTTATACATAAGATATGTTCTGATTGGCTATGATTGTGTTGAGTCAAGCAGGATTTTCGCTTTTAGTGTTGACTTTGCAGTTTTGTGCATTATGTAAAGGTAGAATTTTAAATGTCAGTTTAAAAACAGGTGCAGTGTATATATATGAATGTAAAAATATCACACAATTAAGTGGTGAAGCTTACCCAGGGTGAAGCATGGACCAGTGGGGGAGCAGGCTATAGTTGTGCACCGAGAATTTGTCCCACTGTTCATCCCATAAGCAACAGCCCTGGTAATGCTAAAAACAATAATATTCAATTCACAAATCAGACACTTCCAGAAGTGGAACAACCTCCACAGCACTGTACGTTGAATCATACCTAGAGCAATACAATTAATTATATACAGGCTAGACAGATATGCAAGTTCAGTACAGTACAATCAAGTAGAAAACAGCAGAGAAATTGAGTAGTTTCTACGTTTTTTTTTTAAAGTGCCTTTATACAGCGAGAGATGACGGTGAGGTGGAGAGGTCAAGTTACAGCACTTTATGCTTTATGACGCTCTTATGTCTTATGAAGCTCTATTATGAAGTCTGTCTTGAGTGTATTTTTCTTTTTTTATCTTATGTGTATGTATACCATAAATCCCAATCTCAATAGAATGTTTGAAAATTCTATTATAGTTTGAAACATGTTTTCGAAACTTTCCATTTAATTAAATTTATATTTTACTATGAACTAAAAGTAATACTTAAAGTAAAGGCATTTTAGTCAAGAGTTAATGTGACTTAATTATTGATTATGGCACAATAAAATATTGACTAAACTGACTAAAGATTCAAGATTCAAGAGATTCAAGATTTTTTATTTGTCACATACATGGTTATATACAGAATATATGACCAGCAGTGAAATGTAAGTCAGGTCCGCTCCATGGACAGTGCAATTATTAAAGAATACAAACACAAGAAAAATATATATAAATATAGGTACGGAAAAAAGATTAAAAAAAAAGAATAAAATAAAATGCGCAGGACAGTATACTGTAGACTTAATAAATATTAAGATGAGCAGGAATATACAAGAGAAGAATGTGCAAACAGGTTGTACAGGGTAGTTACTGGGGGAAGAAGCTCCTCCTAAGTCTCTCGGTTTTTGCCATCAGGCTACGGAAGCGCTTACCAGATGGCAGCAAAATGAAAAGACAGTTACCAGGGTGGTTGGAGTCCTTGATGATTTTAACAGCTCTGTTTTTGCAGCGTTTGAGGTAGATGTCCTGCAGAGAGGGGAGAGCAGACCCTGAGATGTGCTCAGCTAAGCGCACAACTCTCTGCAGGGCTTTGCAGTCTTGACTGGAGCTGTTCCCATACCACACTGTATCCCATCCCATCCCATACCACTTAATCTAACATTTAGATGAAGTCTAAATGTTCAAAGATGAACACTGGTAGGCCAGCAAGTACATTGGGTAACCAGGAGTTGCGTAAGCTCGATCACAGCACAGTTCTGCTCCTATCCGTCATTCAGAAGCAAATCAGTGTGAAAGGAAGCTCGTATCCCTCCATCCCCGGCTCTCTCTTCCTTTCTCCTGCTCACCCTCAGAGTTCATTATATCCGCTTTATCTCTCATTCTCATTCTCTACTCCTCATTGTTGCTTTTCGTTCTCTGGCCGTTTCTGGGGACAGCTGATAGCTGGTAGCTCAGTTTTAGAGGATGGCTGGAGATTAAAAAAAATAATAATAAAATAAATAACGGTATGCAATTTTACATTAAAGGTGACTTCAGAGAGCTGTCAGCAAAGCCTGGCTGTTATCTCCGTAGGAACGCCGCTCTCAAAAAATAGAGGTTGAATACAGGTCTCATAACCAGCCTGAACATCCGAGCTCTGAAACGGATGAAAGCCACAGACATCATGTATGACAAAGATATTTTAAGGTTCTTCTCATTGTTACCTCAATAGGATCACAGTGCAGGCCTTGATATTGCCATGCTATTAATTTTTACTTCAAAAATGCCTGCTTTGTTTTTTTGTTTGTTTGAGTCTATTTTTTTATATTATATTAAAATATATTAGAATTATAAATACATTAATTTATATAAATATTAAATAAATATTACTTTATTGTTATTATATTAAAATATATGATAAAATAATGTATATTATATTATGAAATATATATTATGGAATTTTAATATCGTCTAATATCTAATTAATTATATGTAGATAGATAGATGGATAGATAGAAAGAAAATTCTATACATTTTCATATATTTTTGTCATTTATTTTTATATAATAATAGCTTGGGAAATGATAAAATCCCGGACGAGCCCCCATGTGATATTTATATCACACAGAAATACATACTGTATAGCAAAATACTACATACTTTTTTTGTCATTGTATTATCATCATGTATTTTTATTTTATTATTATTATTTTATTAATTATTATTATTATTTTTTTTTTACATAGCAGCCTAGGGATTATATGCATTAAAAATGATTAGCCAATTCTAGTGATGCTGAGGCACTGTCATATGATTTCATGCATGCGTTCAGATGTCAATGCAAATAAAAAAGATGTTCATCTGAGACTTTCTTGAGGGGGCTCTCTGATTAAATACCCTGATATGTAGTTGACTAGCTGCAACCAGTACCCATAAATCCCTTTGGGACAGGCATGGTCACACGGTTGAAATTCAAACCACATTTGTACTGTTTTTCTGTTTTGTTTTACACAGCACGAAGCCCTAAATCTTTGCACCACAGCGCAATATCTTTGAAACAATATCTAAGTATGACTGGAGGTTTAAACTGTGAGCTCTTAATCCAGAACAGCTGTTTCTCTGGATACACCAGCATGGCACAACTACCCCAGAGCTCGCATAAATATACAGTAGCGGTTATTATTATTCAACACCGTGCCGTCACTACATGACAATAAATAAATAAATAAATCCTCGCATAACATAGTATCTATGTCTCCATTCAGACTCTGACCCTGGGCTATATCATGAACATTATTACCTAACGCATATCCCTGTTGAAAAGAACAGAAGCTGCCTCACGAAAATTACACATGACCTTTTCTCTTTGCCACAACATAAAATGAAACAACATAGATCATGTATATTGGAGAAACCACCTGAGCCGTTGAGCAGAGGCCGCCGTGACTGTGGAGGCAATATCCGTGAACTGCATATTATTGAACCTGTAGTATCTAGCATCTGCAGGCCACCAAATCCATTCATAATGGATCCTCAAGTGGCCAGTAAGATCAGAGTCTGTCCACAAATTAGAAAACAAGACTTGTCTTCTTTATTTGTTATGCACTTTCAGCCAAACCCAGCAATCCTGTGTGGTTGCCATGGGAATATTGCTTCTGTCTGGAGAATTTTTGCCAGTAAATTGCCAGCATGCATGGTTTATTTCTATATTTACCGATATGTTTCTCTTGATGATTACTGTCCAAGAAATAAAACAATCCCAAATGAGCTGTGTTGCCACCACGTTAAAGTCTGTGTTTGTGTTTGTTCTCTGGTGCCTGACAATAATGCATTTTACAGCATCCCACGAGATTTCACGAAAATACGACCTCCTCTAAAAGCATTAAGACATTACCGCTCGCTTGAGTTGTTTCAGCACTGACCTTGTTTAATACAGATTTGTAATGATGCATTTAAAGTTCAGGCTGCCAGTTTTTTCTTAGTAATTTTCCTTGGAGAGTGCATTTTCTTTGACATCCTCTTTACTAAACATATTTGGACGGTTTTGCATAATAAAAAAGTGTCACTTTTAATAAATCCAAGGGAGTCTATAATACACTCTAAAAAATGCTGGGTTGTTTCAACCCAACTTTGGGAGTCTATAATAAAAAATGCTGGGTTGTTTCAACCCAACTTTGGGTCAAATATGGACTATCCCAACTTTTAACTTTTGGATGTAATTGAAAAATGTAACCCAACAGTTGGGTTAGTCCATATTTGACCCAAAGTTGGGTTAAAACAACCCAGCATTTTTTAGAG
>NW_015548192.1:1160465-1188089 GCF_001515605.1 Sinocyclocheilus anshuiensis
TTTCAACCCAACTTTGGGTCAAATATGGACTATCCCAACTTTTGGGTTAAAAATGTAATTGAAAAATGTAACCCAACAGTTGGGTTAGTCCATATTTGACCCAAAGTTGGGTTGAAACAACCCAGCATTTTTTAGAGTGTAGCTGGAGAAAACCACTGTATCAAGCATTACCATTCTTCTCAATGGTAGTCATTCGGCTGGCTGGAAGTACATCAGGAGTATAATGTACAATGTATAAATAATAGTATTTTGTATAATATATAAATAAAAATTAATGTACAATATATATAAAAAAGTATAATGTACCATTATGTTTCAGGATTTAAGTTGAAAATATAATTTTTTGTTTTAAAGTTACTTTAGAATATCTCAATTTCAAACATTTCAAAAGCTTTTTTTAACTAAAGTACTTTACATAAAGACTCAAAGGAATATAGGCAAGATGGCATTTTAACAAACTTGGCTGTCTATACAGTATAAATGTGAAATTTGTGAATCAGTGCTACATAACCAAAGAAAAGAGAGGAAAAAAAGCTGTGCCGTTCCCTTTTGCCAAAAACTTGATATTGGCATCATCCATGTGCGGGCAGGAATACAAATGTGCATAAATCTGCATTTTTAACAAAAGCCCTGGAGCTGTCAAAAGTCCATCAGACGACACAAACGTATCAGTTTTTGCATTCAGAGAACAATGCATTGTTCATTTACATACTACCGACACTGTAACAATACAAAGCTGATTGAAAATTGGTGAACATATCCTTTAAGTATAATTTATTAAAGTTTTTTGGTGGAACTGACTCCTTGATTTATAGGGTCAGGGTTAAGATTGCAGTCACTATCGCACAATCAAAGTAGACATTTTTCTTTTAAGGAGTTTTTAAACAGAACAACATGAACAGGTTTACCTGGAACTATCCGCAACAACGTCATTCGCTCTTTGCTGCTTTTATCCAGTTTTAAGAGGGTAAAGGTGGCAGAAAACAAGCTGGATCGAAAATATTTTCTCATCATCATCAAAAATAATCTATAGAGAAATGGAAAGGGAAGATTGTGAAAGTTATGCTACTGAAATCATTAACAAAACATAAGAGAATCCGTTTACTTCACCATCTCTGGTGCATGCACCAATTTCTAAAAATATATTTATTTACTTATTCATTTATTGTTAGAATATTTCATTTGTAATTCAGTATATATTCTAGTAAAATGTGTATATAAAAAAACACAAGCTCTTCTGATTATCTCTAAATATGGCTTGAATGAATGTTTTGGACCACATTTACAATTTGTATTCAGTGCTGAATACTTGTGATCAGATTGCCGAAACTCATGTTAACACCAGGTGTGAAGGTGTTATAATTACTTGAGAGCTTCAGAGTTTAAGAACTGTTAAATCCAGTTTAAGAATCAAAGGTTGGATGAGCATTTTTTATTTGTCATCTTTTCATCAAGGTTTTTCACTTTCAGCTAGAATGAGATCACACGTTTTCCTTTTAATCCCTTTCCTGTGCATTGTGCCCAAGCTATCTTAAAGAAAGTGAATTTTAACGAAAAGAATACACCTTGGGGTCAGCGCAGTGGTCTCACCTGTGGGCATGTTTTCATTCAGGCGAATAGCCGTTCAACACTTTTCCTGGGAAAAGAGTCTTTTCACATCACAACTGTGTCAGTGATTATTGTGCCGGACAAATTAATCTTGACTGCATTGGTGCACATAAAAAAAAAAAAATCCACTGCACTTGGTTCATCTGAGCAGTGAATTGAGGGTTTGAAGGCTGAAGATCCATAAAATGGTCAGCCTGTTGTGGAAATTATCCAGAAAAGCTTATAGAATTATTAAAATTATAGCTTGGTCATTATTGTGCCTATAAATACAGATTCTTCACATTAATATTCCACAAAGCAATTATTTCACTACCGTTTTATTGGCATTATACTTCAAGGCATTGTAGGCAATGATATGCTGGAGCTCAAATTTTAATGCAGTTTTATTTTGTCATCATTCATATTATTGTATACTGGGAGCAACAAATCCGCCTTGGCTTGCTAATACTGCTCAATAAAACTGCAGTAGTGCGGCATGCAAATCATTATAATTAGAGCTCCGGTTCGGTGCGCTAGCATTCAAGCTCTAACAAAGAAAAAAAAAAAACCTGCGGCTGTGCCAAACCACAACACATGCCATTGATCGGCATCTTACTGAAGCCTGAGATAATAATTCCCAACTGAGAAGTGAAAGCAACCACTATGGAGTCAAGCAGTCAATAACCCTTTGGCACTAGTCTGTATTCTCCATCTTGCATTATGCTCTGGATTCTCTCGTGCTCCTTTTCCACAATGTGTACTATACGTTGTTCAAAAAGAGATATCAAAGTGTGGTATATAACGTAATGTTATGACTATAGGTTTAGAGAGATCTGTTTAGGAAGTAATTGATTTGGCTGAGTGGTGCGGAGTGGAAGTGAAATTGTGTGTTTCGCCTGGAGCAAAGAGAGTTTTTTGGAAAGTCAGAGTATTTGCGTTTTCTCTCGCTTTAAACTCAGTCCTAAACCAAGTCAGCAGGAATTCAAAGTGTTTACAGACTATTGTCAGTCTAAAAGAAAGAAATATATATACTGTACATATATTTGAAAAAAAAAAAACAATGATCAAACATACATTTTCAAGATGGAAAGATTAAGAATGTAAGTGTAGTTACAATTTGCTGTGGTATTTACAAACAAATGCCAAAAAAAACAAACATGAAAAACAAGTGTAGCACACACACACACACACACACACACACACACACACACACACACACACACACACACACACACACACACACAGAATACAAAGACAGTTGTTTCTGCAGCTGATGTCAAAAACTGTCGGGTGTCAACACCCTCGTTGTGCGACAAACAGAATTAAAGCATTATTTTAGGTGTTCTCGGATGCCTGACATGCTGTACTGCCCACTGTTAAGAAACAATCTATTAACATAAAAATCATATTTTAGTTATAAAACTGTTTCAAAGTGCAAACCACCTGCTGAAGTGACAACCGGGAATTAATTGATATCTTTTAGACAAGTATGACAGACATAATGACAGCAATTAGATGGCAAAGATGGAGAGATGAGTGAATGAATAATGGAAGGGTATGAGGTGAAGGTGACAGTCATTTTCATAGCTGAAACACCTGAAATGAGATTTTAATTGGCCTTTTTATAGCGTTTTCACACAACTGGGCCTCCAGAGATTCTGCTCCTGTTCGCCAGGTTCAGCTAAAGGAAGTAGACAGAAAAGAAAGATCATGTTGAAATGGAATAGCAAACTACAAAAATAAAAATAAAAATAGAAAGTGAAACAGTATGCATTATGCAATGACAAAGACTATGGCTGAATTTGAAATAGCAGAACGCAGTCCAATCAGAGTCAAGAAAAAGATTATATTAGTATGATATTCTGAACATAGCCTATCATTTAAAACCGTAGCACAGTCACATGACCTTAGTATGTTTGTCAAACGTTATCATAGGACATCATCACATGCATGTTTCATTCAGCAAATGGTGTCTACTTATCCCCAAAAAATTAAAACTTGAGCCTTTTTTTTTTTTTTTTACATCTTGGACTGCCGCAGGTTGTTAAACTCACAGATGGTTCATTTATCACACTGGAAAAGTGATGGAAGCAGATGGAAGGTTAAGTCAATTGCATTGCATTGTGGGATACAGCACAGTATGCTCTAATGCAAACTGCACAATTTGGAATATATAGTAGGCCATTTCGGTATTACATCCATACAGTAAATTAGCCTTTTGTGTATACTGCAGAAATAGTTACTTGTCTTTACATTTGTGTTAGCAGATATTTCTTTGACACAGTGAAAACTTTGTTTAGCCTGCGGCAATAACCTTTGGGTTAGTTCATGGTCTAGTTGCCGGCATACTGTGCAGTGGTTTGCTCTTTCTAAGCCACTTGCAGTGTACAGACATGTTATATAAGTGTACTCTAATGCAGAACATGCTGTGAAGTAAAAAAAGGTAAGTTGCAAAATGATTGGAAAATGCACATTTGACTCAAAGCAGGATTTGAAAATAATCCATGAGCAAGTTTTATTACTTTCAGTTACTGAAAAAGTTGGTTTTGTTCTTGTTTTCTCTCAGCTCTCTGAGTGAAAGTACAAGAAGCCACGACATTTGCAGTTTGTGTAAAAATAACATAATAAATGAAAATTTATCTACGTAAATATGAATTTGAATACTGTAAACATTTTGTACACAGCATAGTAGAAAGAAATAACTTCCATATCCAAACTGTTACGAACATTCTTACATGAATTATTTATTTATATTATGTATTTTGCACATTTCTTTTCTATATAAAATAAAATATAATATGTATATATTATATTATATTTTATATAGAAAAAATGTGCAAAATATGTAATATAAATGAATAATTCATATATATCTGAATGTTGTTTACACACACACACACACACACACACACGCACACGCACACACACACATGCACACACACACACGCACACACACACATACAGGGAGAAAAAGAGAATGCAAAAAAAAAAGAGAAAAAAATCTAAATATGAATCTAAATACTGTAAACATTTTATACACAGCATAATTTCCATACTGAAAATATATTTAGTTTAAACTTTCTTAATTTATATATATTAAATATGTTTTAAAATGTATTTCACAGATAAGATGACGTGACCCGACCCCGGACCACAAAACCAGTCATAAGTAGCACGGGTATATTTGTAGCAATAGTCAACAATACATGGTCAAAATTATACATTTTTCTTTTATGCCAAAAATCATTAGGATATTAAGTAAAGATCATGTTCCATGAGTATATTTATATTAAATATGTTTTAAAATGTATTTCACAGATAAGATGACGTGACCCGACCCCGGACCACAAAACCAGTCATAAGTAGCACGGGTATATTTGTAGCAATAGTCAACAATACATTGTATGGGTCAAAATTATCGATTTTTCTTTTATGCCAAAAATCATTAGGATATTAAGTAAACATCATGTTCCATGAAGATATTTAGAAAATGTTCTACTGTAAATATATCAAAACAAATATGCATTGTTAAGAACTTCATTTGGACAACTTTAAAGGCCATTTTCTCAATATTTTGATTTTTTTGCACCCTCAGGTTCCAGATTTTCAAACAGTTGTATCTCAGCCAAATCTTGTCCTATCCTAACAAATACATCCATACATCAATGGAAAGATGATTGTTTCAGCTTTCAGATCTCAATTAAAAAAAATTGACCCTTATGACTGGTTTTGTGGTCCAGGGTCACATATATTATTGCAAATATAAAATAATTTAGCATAAAAATATGAATGTGTGGACAAAAACAACCGTGTTATGAGTGTATCCACAGAATCTGAAGTATCTATATTGCAAACTATAGCAAATTATTGCAAACATACATTAATATATAAATATAATTCAATGCATATATTTCCCTGGAAATTTCAAAAAACATGTTTCACAATAATATAGGGTAGTACTATATCATTCTAGAGGTCATATGACAATATGTCTTAGCAGCAGAAACTTATAATATAAAATGTAATAATTTCATTCAGTTTCCACCAAAAGGATCTGTTTTAAATCAGTCAAGCAGTGTGTAATTATTGCTTTGATGGTTCTAAAGCTGCATGTGCCACGCTAATACGTTACACTTCCCCATTGCCATAAGATACTTAAAACAGCAGTCAGCGTAGTGGGAGTTACAAATTACACAGTGATTATGCGGTTTTAGTTTTATTTATTTTATGTGTGAACTACTAACTGGAATAGACCTGAGCTTGTGCAGTGATGCAAATGCAGTAACAGAAGTCAAAACTCATAAATGGAATTTTTCAGCTGAAAAATAATTTGTTCATGAAATTTAACCCTTAGGTCACGTTTTATGTTTCTTAGACATTTGGAAATCATAGCTTAAATCATCCTGCATATATGACACTACTGATTGGTTATATATATGCAATGTTTTTTTTATTTTACATTTGATGTTCCCATAATGCATATTATTACCACAGAACAACTCTGACTACCGTTTGAATGAAATAATTTTCACTGCAATTAAAATAAAAGGTCAGGGTATTGAGATGGCATGTACATTAACATTACAATTTTACTAAATTTACTTGTTGTGAGATGCATATATGCATTTGTCAGCTATTAATTCACTTATGGGTTAGCCTTATGACCTCTCCTGACAGTCTAGATAATGAGGGGGAAAAGAACATTAAATTACTACTTTCAGCATCAAAATCAAATTTCTTATTAGCAGTTGAAATTGAATTTGAAACATGGACCGAGACACACGAGGACTGGGTCTGAACCAGAGACAGAGCCATTATTGTTACATTATGAACCTTTGAAATCAAGTCTCAGTTACAGCGCAGCTGAAATTATGTTCCTACAGGGTGATTCACCTCTGAAGGCTCCATTAAATAGTATGTCAGATCAACTTCCTGAGGGTTAATTTACTTTGCACAGCCCAGCAATTACACACCTTAATGCAGATCTCAATTCAGCCTTAACTCACACTACAGCTTTTTAATTTGAAGAGCACACTGAGAAATTATGTTATTTGACTGCCAGGGATCAGAAATATGAGCAATATAAATTCAAGCTTGGCCCATTTAGTTAACCAGACAATCTGGAAGTCGTTTTTTAAAAAATGTAGAATAATATAAAAATACTGTACATGAAGGGGAAAAAAACGAAATAACGCTCTAAATTCTGTCTTTAAAGTGTTTTTCTGAAGTTTTAACTACTGACTTTGATCTTTGTATGACATCTGCTGTGTCATAGCTGCCTATAGTTCAACAGAAAAAAAAAAAAAAAAACTTCACAGAGGTTGTTAAGGTAAAATACCAAGAAATTCAAGAATTTGTACACCAGTACAAACACATTAAAGCTACGGCATCTGTACATTTATCTTATAGTTCAATTTAATTCAAATGAGACTCAAGGCAGTAGCAAGGCTGTTTCATTTACTGTGGAAATACATCATTACAAATACAGTACCATTCATGTTAAACACAGGAAATAAGTGAAATAGAAATGTGTGGAGTAAACATTCTTCTTAATACTTCAGTGCAATGAGATGAAACCATTTATGAAACCACCACACTCAAGGTCTCCAGCAGTGGCTTTAGACTGAAGATGTTCAGTATACAAAATACTATGGTGACTCGTTATATCAGGAGTTTCAGTTGAAGACAATCAAGTACAAATATGTCAAATGTGATGCATGCTCATGCATATTTTATCGTTTGATTATGCATGCATCATAGATAAGAAGAAATCTGTTTCGTGAATGTAGTCCATACTGTGTGAGTTTCTGCTAAAATGAATACAAATCTAATTCTAGAAGAATACTTTTTAGTTCAAAGATTGTTCTTTCATTTTCAGGTCTCTTAGGGTATGTTTATACTACTGGAACAAAAATAAATTGATACATTTAGTCCAGGTACACTAACATTGTCATTTGTCATTTTTTAATCTAAACTGTGCTTGGCTAAATGCATTCACTGTTTGTGTGTGTATATATGGTGGTGTTTTAACCTGCTGACTCCAAGAAAACACAAACAGTTTTGCAAAAATATGATTTCATTTCAGTTGTTTTTCACAGTTGAGTTTTTTGATCAGATCAAATTAAAAATAGGCATAAAGGAGACAATGTTGACATGTCTGAGGTCTTATTGAGATCACTGACCTTCGTAGACTTTTGATATCAAATCTAAGCACAGTTTGAGACACTACTGGCATATCCTCTGAAATTTTAGAGACACATGAGATTACATGGGAACTTTTTCCTCGGGAGAAGGAAAAGTCTACATGCAATCTCACTGCTGATCAGGAAATACAATCAAGATATTAATGAGATTGTTCTTTCCCATAGAATTTTGCTTGAGTGGACATGGTCAGTACTGATGTATTGAATTTGATCAAAGGTAACCACACATTTCTCTAACAGGTTTTTGAAGCATATGACAAAGTTTTTTTTTTTTTCCAATAGAAACAGAAAATATCATACAGGCTCAGCATGATATGAGAGTAAGAAAATAACAGAAATGTATTCTTTGGGCGAATTATCCCTTTGAGAAATTAAATAGGGTTAGTTCACAGGAAAATACAATTCTGTCATTATTTACTCACCTTTAAGTTGTCCCAAATCTGTATGAGTTTCTTTATTCTGTTGAACACAAAAGAAGATATTTTGAAGAATGTTGGTAACCAAACAGTTGCTGGTAGCTATTGACTTCAATAGTATTGTTTTCATACTATGGAAGTCAATGGCTACCGTCAGCTTTTTGGTTACCGACATTCTTCAAAATGTCTTTCCTTGTACTGAGTAAATGTGATGACAGAATTTTAATTTTGGGGTGCACTATCCCTTTAACAACAGAATTTTCCCCCATCAGATTAAACTTTGAGCCAACACATTCAGTGTCTAAGAGTTTTCTTTTCCTTCAAAAAACAGACTACAGCAGTCACACAAGGAGGAAGATTTAATTAATATAAAAACACAAACATAATCCAAACATGTCCGAGTTTTTTCTTCTGTTGAATACAAACGAAAACATTTTGAAGAATTTGTGTTGATGGTTCATTTTTGGGTGAACTGTTCCTTTAACTCTGTTGAGCCAAACTCATCTATCACAGGACAAATCATATTCAGAGATCTGATTTCAATCGTAACACATTCAACACAAGCACATTCAAAACAATGGTGTGTGGATGCATTGTGCCAGGTTGCACGTTAATGCAAAACGTCACTGGTTGTGTGTCTTGCATATTCAACAACTAAAAGATGCGATTTGAGAGGAGGGAAGGTTTTCAGTGAGTATATCAATCTAAATTTTGGTCTGTTTCTCACACAAAACACTAGTATCATATGGCTTTAGAAGACACTGAATATAGCACACAATAATACAAGCCATATTTTTCTTAAAAATTTCTCCGTGTAACAGAATGACAGAGTCTGAATGGATTTAATTTTGAGGTGAACTATTTATTTGATTATCCACACATTCTGGCTAGTCAAAAATAGTACTGTATTCTTTGATTTTGCCTGGATGATATCTTGAGAAAACTAGTGTGAAGTTTGCTTAGATGAATTAATACCAGGATTTAAATGTCAGCCTTTCTTTAAAGAGTTCAGCGCACAGCAACATGAAAATTGTGTTTAAAAATGTTCCCTCCAGGCTGTCTACTGATCGGATGGTAATATTACATTAATATATGATTTGATTGAAGGCTCTAAATATCCTCGTGATTAATTCAGAGTTTTTTGCACTCTTCCTCTGGAGCACACAAGGCTTTTAGCAAAGAAGTATTGAAGAAGTTAGGATGTAATTTAATTCATGCAAGATTACACTAATTTATCTTTTATTGTAATGAAACTAAATAAGTGATGTCATTGAAATTACATCACTAACTCACAGAATTACATCATGTTTACATCATTTCCATTTTCTTCCATTGTAGAGGCACATGAAACCAAAGGGATTCTACAGTCACTGTATGTAAAAATAAATAAATCACATTTAAACTAATAAATAAATACAATGATTAATACATTGGAACTTGAGATGCTTATATTTTTTAATGCTGTTACTGAATTTGATATTATAGTTTGAATTATGTTTAATGTATGAATTATGTATTAAAAGTTAAGTAATTTGGAGAATTGAATCATCAAAGTTTAAAAATGTTACATATGCCACTTCAATGTAGGAAAAATTGTATATATAAGATTAATAAATACACAATTGGTATACATTAATATACTACATAAAATATTATTATACTACATTAATTTACTAAATTATTTTATACAAACTACTGTATATTTTGTATTCATTTAGGCACATATTTTGTTTTATTTTCTTAAAAAGGAACTGAATGCATTAACATGGCTAAAAAATAGATTGATTGCAAATTACTGAATTTATTGACAGCCCAAATTTCATTTAATAATTTTAGCTGTTTATTTCTAGCTTAAGATACCAGAGGCAGGTATTGCACTAAAGCCAATTTTTTTGTTATTGATCCAGCCGTAACTCTTACAGGCACGTTGTACAATTAAATTCACAATTTATCAACTACAAACCAATTAAATTCAGCCTGTGTTTAAACAAGTTCAAACACTTATCACACAATGTTTGACACTTCCTTTCTTGTTTCTCTGGGTTAAAATAAACAACCTTTTACTTCTTAATTATTACAATAAGCATTAATTCAAGTGATTCTCTGCTCGTTCTTGCATTCAAGGTTGTTACTCATGGTTTTCCCACTGCATCGTTTCTGCATGGATGCTGGACCGTGATAACTTTATCAATTAAATTATGTTTTATTAACAAGGTTCGGGAGGAGCGTGTCAGATACTTAGCCTAATTAACACAGGTGGAGCGCACTCAAGTTAATCAACACCATGATATAAATACAGCTGACTTACCTCTATCCACTGACGGTTTATCAGCATCCCTCCTCCGCCCCATCTTCTCACTTCGAGTTCATACTACACTTATACGGGGCGGGGGTACTCTAGGTTCGGGCCATTCCCGAGCTCGGAGCCCTTCCCCGGACAGCACGCCAAATATGCATTACCATACTTCAGCTAATCATATGTAAGCGTGAACTCGTGAAACCACTGCTCTGCGTCTCACCATGGTCAAGGCCTCATCCATACCAGGCATTAGCAATGTAATTACATTTTTGGAAGGATAATGGCTTATTTACAAAAGCTGCCCACTCGCCGGGGTCACGTTCACTTCAGATAAAGCAATTTGCACCGATGGACCCTTCAAACCTGCCAGTGCATGTAAATGAGAGGATTCATTAATGTATGGCTGCTCTTTCCCATCCATCTAATGTGACGAGCCCTTTCAGAAATGTCTAACATCATTGTAATGCTTAGTGTTGCGTAAGTTATTCAAAAAATATAGTTACTTATGACACCAACTACACTACAGAAAAATGAGCTAAGCTAAGCTGAAAGCTCCCATCTAGTGAAAGTAGCAAAGTTTCATCCCAAATGATGAAAATTTTTGCAACTGCTTTTAATCAAATTAGAAGCACTTGCACGAGTTAATGAACATCAGTTGTAAAATTTTAATAAATAATTTAACTCGCTAAAGTGTAGTATATACATAATTATGTAATATATATTTAATATAAAGTAATTTAAAAATACATTGTTATCTTTGTGACCATTAACCAACATCCGAGAACTGTGAACATGTGACTGTTAAGTTACTGAAATATTAACTTAAAATCTCAGGAGGTATTATAAGAAAATATTTGAAATTTAAAAAATAATAATTATAAAATAAATATAATAACCCATTAATAAAAAGTATCATACTATTTAATGTAATGTATTTAAACAATACATAATACATTCAAATACATAAAAATTGTGCTACAAGAAAAATGTTGTCACAGTGATGCTGTGAGATACCATGGTAAAGAATGACTATCATCTTCAGTTACCATGGTTTTTTTAACGGTACTTAAAGGCACTTAAAAGAGTACCATGGTACGACTAAAGTACATGTCCACAAAAGCATAGTGGTACTTTTGGTGCTTGTTACTTTGGTACCAATGTACTTTCAAGTAGGCTTCGTGTGTGTTTACCTTCAGTGGAGAGTCGTTCAAACGCTGCACGCGCAGGTGTTCCACTTCATAAAGTCCTTCTTCATTCCTGGCAAACGATAGGATGCATTTCAGGGTTTAGTTTCAGTGTTTGTCATAAATATCCACTTTATCCAGCACTCGTCATGTTCTCTGTGTTCTACCCTATCCAGTTTTTGAGAAACCACTGCAAAGTTTGTGTTTGAGAGGTCTGAATGATTCGCGAACTGATTCAGAACATTTGACCGATTAATTGAAAAGAACCGTTAGAGGGTGTTTCTAATACAATGGCTGTGGGAGTGAAGGTAAATTTGACATTGTTCTTACTTCTGACTGCTGTTGTCAGTGTCTCTCTATTTTTTCCCCTTTTTCCATCCTGAAAACACTATCTTGGATTTTTTCTTTTGCTATTTGAGCAAATGGGGATGCCAAAAATGCATTTGATATATCCTCCCGTTCACCACTATCCACCTTATTTTTCAATACGGAAGTAAGTTGTTTTTCTGGTAATGTGCGAGACTTCCGGTTCATTAGCTGCTATAGGGAAATAACGAGAAGAATAACGAAGTGCAGTGAACGGTAAAACGGTTTGCACTAAACCAGTGTGTTCATAATTAAGATAGGCCTAGTACAGGGGTGCCCAAACTCGGTCCTGGAGGGCCGGTGTCCTGCAGAGTTTAGCTCCAACCCCAATTAGACACACCTGAACAAGCTAATCAAGCTCTTACTAGGCATGCTAGAAACCTCCCGGCAGGTGTGTTGAGGCAAGTTGGAGCTAAACTCTGCAGGACACCGGCCCTCCAGGACCGAGTTTGGGCACGTAAGTTATTCAAAAAATATAGTTACTTATGACACCAACTACACTACAGAAAAATGAGCTAAGCTAAGCTGAAAGCTCCCATCTAGTGAAAGTAGCAAAGTTTCATCCCAAATGATGACAATTTTTGCAACTGCTTTTAATCAAATTAGAAGCACTTGCACGAGTTAATGAACATCAGTTGTAAAATTTAAATAAATAATTTAACTCGCTAAAGTGTAGTATATACATAATTATGTAATATATATTTAATATAAAGTAATTTAAAAATACATTGTTATCTTTGTGACCATTAACCAACATCCGAGAACTGTGAACATGTGACTGTTAAGTTACTGAAATATTAACTTAAAATCTCAGGAGGTATTATAAGAAAATATTTGAAATTTAAAAAATAATAATTATAAAATAAATATAATAACCCATTAATAAAAAGTATCATACTATTTAATGTAATGTATTTAAACAATACATAATACATTCAAATACATAAAAATTGTGCTACAAGAAAAATGTTGTCACAGTGATGCTGTGAGATACCATGGTAAAGAATGACTATCATCTTCAGTTACCATGGTTTTTTTAACGGTACTTAAAGGCACTTAAAAGAGTACCATGGTACGACTAAAGTACATGTCCACAAAAGCATAGTGGTACTTTTGGTGCTTGTTACTTTGGTACCAATGTACTTTCAAGTAGGCTTCGTGTGTGTTTACCTTCAGTGGAGAGTCGTTCAAACGCTGCACGCGCAGGTGTTCCACTTCATAAAGTCCTTCTTCATTCCTGGCAAACGATAGGATGCATTTCAGGGTTTAGTTTCAGTGTTTGTCATAAATATCCACTTTATTCAGCACTCGTCATGTTCTCTGTGTTCTACCCTATCCAGTTTTTGAGAAACCACTGCAAAGTTTGTGTTTGAGAGGTCTGAATGATTCGCGAACTGATTCAGAACATTTGACCGATTAATTGAAAAGAACCGTTAGAGGGTGTTTCTAATACAATGGCTGTGGGAGTGAAGGTAAATTTGACATTGTTCTTACTTCTGACTGCTGTTGTCAGTGTCTCTCTATTTTTTCCCCTTTTTCCATCCTGAAAACACTATCTTGGATTTTTTCTTTTGCTATTTGAGCAAATGGGGATGCCAAAAATGCATTTGATATATCCTCCCGTTCACCACTATCCACCTTATTTTTCAATACGGAAGTAAGTTGTTTTTCTGGTAATGTGCGAGACTTCCGGTTCATTAGCTGCTATAGGGAAATAACGAGAAGAATAACGAAGTGCAGTGAACGGTAAAACGGTTTGCACTAAACCAGTGTGTTCATAATTAAGATAGGCCTAGTACAGGGGTGCCCAAACTCGGTCCTGGAGGGCCGGTGTCCTGCAGAGTTTAGCTCCAACTTGCCTCAACACACCTGCCGGGAGGTTTCTAGCATGCCTAGTAAGAGCTTGATTAGCTTGTTCAGGTGTGTCTAATTGGGGTTGGAGCTAAACTCTGCAGGACACCAGCCCTCCAGGACCGAGTTTGGGCACCCCTGGCCTAGTACATTAAAATAAGTAGGCCTAACACCAGTTTGCAATATCAAGCAGCAAAATGAGCTGTTTTGTACAGCTAAAAATCACTGGAAGCAGATGAGACTGAAAGCCAGACACATTAAATTTATAAATGGCCGCACCCGCTCTTATGGAAAAATAAACTGGAAAGAAGTCTACCCAACTATGACGACGTTTTTGAGAAACCTGGAAATGTGAAAGAGTCTATGTCAAATGACTTGCTTGCTGTAGCTAATATTTTGAGGGAAAACGCTATAGCAATAACTGCCAAATTCATCCATTTGATATTGAAGCAAATCATTGGTAGCAGGTGACATTTGACCACATTGTAAACAAAACGTGTCACTGTATTTGTAGCGCTATTGTATGTATGTATGTATTTGTGACCACTAGTGGCCAGCACTGGTACTGCAGCATTAGTCGGAAGAAAGCAGATCGAGAGCACACATTTCCTCTCTTAACCATCTTTCTTTCACTCTGTCTGAAGAGAACGAATTGAGCGCAATCATATCAGCTCTTGACAGGTCCAGTGGCACTTGTTTGCTCTGCGGGTTGGCAAACTGTCTGCTGTGGGCGTTGTTTTGGGCTTCATTTGGACAGTGTGAAGCTAGAGGCTCAGGTGATAATGAACTGTTGGGCATCTCTCTTATTTGCAACAGATGCCAGGCTGCTCTGTCGTCAATTGCAGTGGAGGGAGATTGCTTTCAATGACACTCTGTGCTGGCTTTTAATCACTCCATATTCACCGGAGAGCAAATAAAATGATGGCTACATAAACACTGCTGGATTAGCTACATTCATTCTATTTTGTTTAAGAGTAAACAAACAAACATAACCTAAGCATATGTTTGACTGTCAACATTATAACATGACACACGGCTCATAATACGCATGTTAACCGCTCATTTACTGCTAATTACATGATTGGTGGAAAATAGAAAGTTTAGATTTTTCAAAGGGATCATGTTTTGCTGTTTGGGTTCCTATTTACTGGTCTCTCTCTCTCTCTCTCTCTCTCTCTCTCTCTCTACTGAAATAAACAGGTTCCAAACTAAACTTTTTACTGCACCTGCCAATATTGGGTGAACTGAGAGAATTTGCCATTTATTTTTTCTTAGGAAAGAAAATCAGCATATTAGAATTAATTCTGAAGGGTCATGTGACACTGAACAGTGAAGTAATGATGCTGAAAATTCAGCTTTTAATCACATGAAAAAAATTCATTTTAAAATATATATAAAAAACTGTTATTTTAAATTGTAATAATATTTCACAATATTACTGTTTTTACTGTATTTCTGATCAAATAAATGCAGCCGTGGTGAGCAGAAGAGATTTCTTCCAAGAACATTAAGATTTTTTACTGACCCCAAACTTTTGTGCTGTATTATGTAAAACTTTAAAGACAAATCTGGTTGGACTTTTGCAAGAATATTGTAAAGTTAAATTCTCAGACACAATCCCATGTCAAACTCTCATTTACCAGTAAATGGATTTTTCAGTAAATGGTAAATGGATTTTTCCCAAAAAAATATCTTTGTTTTTTAAATGGCAACTTCATTTAGAAAATGAAGTACAGACGGCTGTCATTTGCACACTTAAGTGAATGAATTTAATTGTTGTTAAAGCTTAAGGAGAAAAGTAAAGCATTGTTTAAGGAAGCAACAATAATTTCACTCATTTACTGATATGAATGTGAGTTTGTGTCTTCAGAAATCACACAGAACAGGATGTGAACTGCAAACTGTTCTGCCAAATTAGGAAAATCAATGCATTAACTGTGTTAAAAATAATTAAATATTATGAACTTAAAAGGATTGATAAACATTTGGGTAACACTTTACTTGAAGGGGTGTGCATAAGACTGACATGGCACCTTCATAATCATGACATGACACATGTCATGTCTTATGCACACCCCTTCAAGTAAAGTGTAACCAACATTTGTACAGTAAGTTACATATGCACATCACGTACTGCACATAAAAAGTATTTGTTTTAGATGCTGTCATTACATTAACATAAATGATAATTTTTGGCATTGATGGTTCCTTGAAAAACAGCCATGGAATCTTTTCATTTCACAAAATGTTCTTTATAGTGGAAAAACGCTCTTTAGATTTTTAAAGTGTTCTTTACACTACAGAAAAAAATAGTTCTGTGGGGAAACCAAAATGTTTTTTTTTTTTTTTTTTTTGTTATGGCATCGCTGTGTGCACCTTTCAGTATCTAACCAAATGTATAAAAATGTATGAAAACCACAATTGACAATACTAATGGGATCACACTTTTTTTGGAGTGCTATGTTACAATAACAACTGCTTTGCAAACTTGTCCATTCCATCTTCCTTGACACTACTGAAAGAATAGTTAATGGAATTGTTAAGGCGCTGGAATCGTGGGATTCCCTTCGCTGTCTGTGAAGTACACATTCATCCTGAACCGTAATTGGGCTCTCAGTACAACTAAAATAATCGTGGCACAGTCTGACATTTTTGAGGGGTTGCGTCAGTCGAATGCTTGTCTTTGCCTTGTAGCTGCCCGGCCCAAACCCAAAGGTCTAAACACTCCCTCTCCTGCAAAACAATCCACCCCAGAACACAATACTGCCCTCTTATAGGAACACACAGGTGGAGGAGTGAGCAATAAAGAGAGTTAGGAAAAATGTCAAGTGATGGAGCCGGGAACAGCAGAGAAATGATGTGCAAGAATGTGACGTAACTGCAGGGAAGAGGTGTAGACGTCTGGCGGAGATATAAAGAGAAATGAGAGCAGAGGTTCTAAAGATATGAAAGTCGAGACGGAGAGCAGAATTAATAAGGAATGTGAGTCATAGGTAACAACAGAGGAGATGGATATTTGGGGGAAATTTAGAGCAAGATATCATGGTGAGGAATTCACAGAGAGAGAAAAGTGTTTTTTTTTTTTTTCTGAACAGGCCAAAATCAAGGCCCAAGATGAATGTGAAAATGAAAAAAAATATCAGTGGAAGACACCCAGAGAAAAGCTAAAAGGTTTTTTTTTTTTGCTCAGAATTGGAATTTCTGTGACACTAAATGGAATTACAAATCATTTAGAGTGGCTTCTGTTTGCTTATACTGGGAAGACCATAATTTACTGAATCAAGTACTTACAGTAATCTGGATTTCTAGATTCACTTCTATACACACATAATGCAATAACTAACACCACTCACTCAAATAATTAATTATTAATGTGAAACTATGTTCACGCCAAGGGTACAGCACAGACAGAAGTGATCAGTATAATACAAACAAACTGGTGAACTTAGCTGGCACCAGAATTTTTTAATTATACATGCAATATTACAGCAAAATGTAAATCTTCAATCAACTCTAAAAATGCCTGTAAAACTTTTTATATTCCTAGCGAATAATCAGATCAAACTTGCTTTGATTTTACCCCAGCAAAGTATGCTGGGTAACCATTAATGCCCCAATAGTGCATAAAAATTAATGTGACATTAATATACACTGAGAATTTTTTTTGTCTTGTTTCCAGTACAAATATGTAAACAAATTGTTAAATCAAGATACATTTACTTGAGAGGCAAAATAACTTAAGATGTTCAGTCTTGTTTTCTGAAAACATTTATCAAAATTAAGTGCGTTTATGCCTAAAGCAGGAAAAGAAGAAAATTAAACAATTCAAAGGGAAAACTAGATTATTTTTCTTACACCACTGGCAGATATTTTGTCTTGTTGTGACTCAAATATGGGTTCGGTCACAAAAGATATAGCATACAAATTGATGCTGAATGCAAATAATAAAGCACTAAAAAAAAAAAATACAAATAATCGAGAACCATATTGCTCTAGTTGCATGTGAGATTATTGTAGTCTGAATAGTACTAGACCTTAGCAATCTTTGGTCCCACTTTATATTAGGTGGCCTAATATATAATATATAAACCACTATTTACTTGCATCAAAAAATAAGTATGTGCTCATATTGTATTGCAAAACACTTTTTCTGCTATTGAGGTGGAATACAGGTAAAGATAGGGACAGGTTTGGTGGTATGGGTAGGTTTAACGGTGGGTTATGGTGTAAGGGATGTGTCAACAGTGTAATTATAAATGTAATTACAGAAATTAATTACAGATGCAATTACACGCAGGTACAATGTAAAAACATGTATGTACACAATAAGTGCATTGAATCAAATTATTAATTTAAATGCAAGTAGTAGTTAAGGCCACCTAATATAAAATGGGACCAAATATTTTAAAGGGGTCATATGATGCGATTTCAATTTTTCCTTTCTCTTTGGAGTGGCTGTCTTGGACAAACAATTAAGATTTTTCTTTCCAGTTGGGAAGAAGCAAGGGATTTCAAACAGGACTCCAATGAGCTCTCAGCTGAATTAGTGGTCCATCAATGAGAATAGATAGTATGGGTCAGCGTGTCCTGATCTATTGTCCGTGACTGACTGTGCATGTGTGTGTGTGCTTTATGTCCATGTGCATCTCTAAATGTGTAACAGATATCCACTTCTTCCCCTCTGGTGTTCCATAAATACAATCTGTGGCATCAGCTATATATTCCTCGGCCTGTGCTGGACATCGGTAGCTCACGCCGCAGTGTTAATAGCTGGGCTGAACCTTTGTCCTGCCATATAAATAACAGCGGCGTACAGGTGACCCGCACTGATATCGGGACCAGCGGGGTAATGCGAGACACACGCTCGGTTAAACCTCCAGTGTGGGGTGGACAGGCATGCTGCTTGTGAATTCATCTGCTTTTCACATTTATTAGGAGGGGGTTGGTTTATTCATGCATTTAAGCTACTACACATATGCTGAAGCTGCAAACAGACGCTGAACATGTGGAATATCATAAGGGATTACACGCTAAATCACAATACGGAAGAGATAAAATTCAATCGATCATTAAGCTAGTCACCGAATAAATATATACTTGGACATTTTTATGATCATATCTGTATAACTATTTTCTTAAAGGTATAGTTCACCCAAAAACAAAAAATTGCTGAACATTTATTCACCCTCAGGCCATACAAGATCATGATTTTTATCAGAACAGATCTGGAGAAATTGAGCATTACATCACTTGCTTCCCAAATGGATCATCTGCAGTGAATGGCTGCCATCAGAATGAGAGTCCAAACAGCTGATAAAAACATCACAATAATCCAATGAGCACAACTCCAGCCCATCATTTAACAAGATGTTAATCAGGGTTGCCAGGTTTTCACAACAAAACCTGCCCAACTGCTACTCAAAGCTAGTCCAAAACTAGCCCAGTGGCGTTTTGAGTGGGGTCCCCCGGTAAAAATGCATTCCAGGGGCTAAAATAAATTTTTTTTTGGCGAGGTTTTCCTGGAAAAAAATTCGCATTGCAGGGGCTAAATATCACATTATTGGGGTCGCTACAACCTGCGGTTATGAAAAACAAGCCACGGCAACAGTGTTAAAGTAGCCCAATTCCGCGGGAAAACTGCGGACTTGGCAACACTGATGTTAATGCAAAAAAACGGCATGCTTATAAGCAACAAATCCATCCGTTTTAACTTTAAACTGTTACTTCTGGCCAAAATACCATTTAATAATCCATAATGATTTTAATTATAGGCTACTTTTGATTCTTTGTCTTGCTTGCTACCTCAATTTCAATTCAGGAATTGATGTGGACTTTCAAAAAAAAAAAACCTGCCCACTGGGTGCACAAACACAACCCAAACCCAAGTTATTATCACTTAATGTTGGTGGACTTTGAGGCAGAAAATACATGAAAAATTATTTTGTGACCCAAGTAACACAATTTTGCATGTAGCAGGTGCTTTGATTTGTTAGAACTTTGAAGTGCTCACCTGTCGGGTTTATCAGCAGCCACGCTGTGTCTGTCCCTCTAAAAAATAAATGTAATTACTTTTGCCTTTTTGATAAGACTGCAGAAGAACATTGCAAATGCTGAGCCATTATATGTTTTGATGTGTCAAAATAGCCTCACCTATGAGAAATATTAATTATGCTTCTATGTAATGTACGTAAATAGTGGTCCTCAATCTCAACTGGTGGGTTGCAACTCAAAAATGTGTTTTAGGTCAGATCTGATGCAGAAATGCAAATATTAAAGGAATATTTAACCCATAAATAAGAATTTGCTGAAAATGTACTCATTCTCAGGCCATCCAAGATGTAGGTGAGTTTGTTTCTTCATCAAGACAGATTTGGAGAAATTTAGCATTACATCACTTGCTCACCAGTGGATGCTCTGCAGTGAATGGGTGCCGTCAGAATGAGGAAAAAAAAGCAGTATTTGTTTAGAACTGTTTTCACTTGTAAATTGTGCTTGATCTGTGCATATTTCTCTCCTGATTCAGACAAGATGACTTTTATTACTGGAGAAAGCAATATTATGGATAATAGATAGATAGATAGATAGATAGATAGATAGATAGATAGATAGATAGATAGATAGATAGATAGATAGATAGACAGAAGAGTAAAATATAATTTTGCAGTTGAGGTTTTGTTCAAAACATAAAACTTTTTCTGAGACACTTCAATTTTCACTCTCTCTTTCTCTTTCTCACACACATAATTACACAAAAAGCCTGACAAAATGAGTGAGCGCTGAAGGTGGCAACTCATTTGCTCTTTGTCTCATTATGATGGTAATAATGTAATTTTCTAACATGTGCAGCTGGAGGGACAATCTCAGCTGGACACATCCACTCATCCAGCGCCATCGGCTACAGAAGAAACCTGTCTCACTCTTCAAAGATTACTTTCCCAGCTTATTACGAACCACACAAACATACATCTCCCTCTTTGCTTTTGGCCATAAAATCTATATTCCCTCATATATCAGTAGGTTTGGAATGGTTATGTAGATTTCTAATAACCAGAATTACCAGACATGTATTTGAGGTGGCAGCTCTTGACACATTTATAATTCAAAACATTCACGTATATAATACTATAAGCCGTAGGGTTCGGCACTGCGCCACAAATCACTTCAGAAGCTGAAATCTCTTTATGGATGCTGCAGTGTTTCTAGAGTCGTGCAGCATATAACCAAGTGCATACTACAAAAAGACTTCATATGCCATTGATACTATAGATCAGTGGCAGTGTTCACTTGTTTGAAAGCTCTTCTCACTAAGCTTAAATGGTCTCAAACAAAGACTTCAAATGGATTAACAATGTCAGAACATTATGAACATTTTCCTGCTTCAGAACATACCTACATTATATATATAGGCTGTGCATTGCCTTAAAGCTGAAATGCGCAATTTAAGTACCACTTAAATTTCACCAATTGCAACTGAAAAAAAGAAAAAGAAAAAGTGCAATTGTGAAAAATAATGTTTTCCCCTGAACACTTTCCACATATTCCATTGGTCATAAATCAACCTCATGCAATTAGCTAAGTCAATTTTGCCCAGGTAAATGCATATAAATGGCTCCCAAAGTTAATGTTTAAGATACTTCATTGATTATTCCGGAACAAAATGCTCAAATATATACCCGAGGCACCTGACCAGTCACTTTGATGCTAAAAATAATATGCCTTCCTATGAGCAACTTTGCATTTAGGTGTGCTGAGTGTTTTTACTATTCCAGAGTTTCCTTTACGCAGTTATGCAAGGCATTTAGCAAGTGCTCGTATGCAGAGCAATTTAGTTTCCAAGTAAAGTAAAATATGCAAGTCATTGCAAGTCGTGCATGATTGGTCTAATGATTGGTCTAAACAATAATTCTCCTTTAAACTTCAAGTCTTTCAGTGCACTTTTTTTCTTTGAAAACTCTATGCTGTAGACCTTTGGTTCAGGTACAAACATGTATGACCCACTTTACGTGTTTGTCACGGTCTGTCTGTCAGCTTCGCTTGCTTTCCCTGTGTGTCATGCTCTATGCTGACTGTATTGCAGTAGGGGACAAAAAAGTAAAAAAAAAAGCCCTCAAACATCATTAATCATTGACGAGTGTCAAAACTCGATAAACATTGCTTGCTGAGCAATTTATGAGCTGCACCCTGGTGCTGGTTTGTATCCAGATTGGGTCTGAATTACCATCAAAACACAGGAGACACCCAGGCAAATTTGATTTATATGTGACGGCCTCAGTGTCTAAGTTTCAGCAAAATAGAGAAACAAAAGACAGCGGTGCTAGTTCAAATGGTGGAAATGCTAGCTGTACATTGTAAAGTGCTGAATGCAATATTTACACTATAACACTCAGTGTCTGAGTGTTGTCCAATAACCTTCCTCTTCCTCAGCACTCACAAAGTTCTCAGGATGGCACTTTGTTAGCTATAGTTAAAAACATGTGCTGATTTCATTAAAAAGTTACTAAGCTAAATTAAATGTGCAAATGTTCCAACAGAAATGTCTAGACCTGTATTCACAAGAGCATTTCTAGCATTTTATAACTAACCTATCATACTGATCATACTGTTAAGGATATATGGACAGGCTATAATTGCCTTGAGTCATTCATTAGCAATAAAGAGCTTCTAGAATAAATTTGCTAATTTTGTTTCCCACCATGCATTGGATTGTAGGATATACTGTATAACACCTCACCCAGCGCTCTTATTAATTTCTGTCTTATAAAGTATCCCATTATGGTTTGAAAAGCCACTGCAAATGATTCAATGAGTGAGCGAACTGTCCAAACGAATCAAACTGAATCACAAACATTTTAGAGAACACGTTTAAGTGATTAGTTTGTGAATTTGGCATTGCTTATTCTGATTCTAAGCTGATAGAAAACACATGACGTGATTGCTGAAATACTATCAGAGTAAATAATTCTCGGGTCAGTATACAGTAATTTCCACCTTCAGACAAGAATTTAGCAGTAATACCTCACTGGTGCACAGCGGTATTTCACGGGTAAAAATACCTCTGGTTACAGCAGATAGAAAAACTCATGGTTCACATCCTGTGTTGTCCAGGACACCACAGGTTGTGTTATGAATTGGGATTCCTTCTGTGGTTGTGTTTCATCACAATCCATCACAATCATGACATCAGATTGTAGGTAAATATCCAACTCATCCAGCTCTCTTTTTGTTTTCTGTCTTCTGTATGCCATCATGAACCATTTTAGACCTGTTTGATCAAAAGAGTGATTTATTTACAAATTTGGCATCGTGTTTTCTGATTCTAAACAGATGACAGAAAACACACATGACATGATAACTGAAATATTATCAGAGAAAATACTCTCAGGTCAGTATACGGCAATCTCCACCATTAGATGAGAAGAATTTATCAATACTACGTTACTGAGCACATCCATATTTCACTAGTAAAAGCCCGTAATGAAAGCTCAAGTCATGTTTCACATGCAGCTTAAAAAATGTCAAAAAGTGACGAGAACTTGGACTTGATGTAATATGATTTCTGTTGATTTGTTGTCCAAGGCGCCGCAGGTTGTATTACATTCGGACCTCCTTCTGTGGATATGTTTTACTTTGTAGCTGGATTCAAGTTCACATGGTCAGACAAGATCTGAAGGTTTTTTGGGGATTCACTCACAGCACCTGAGTCGGCAATGGGAATATAGCACAAGAGATAATAAAAAGCCTCCTAGATTAATTTTATTTCTTGATTTTGGGGAAGGCTTCATATTAAATAAACCATCCTCTGAGATTTAGCTTCTCGCTCTCCCTGTACTGCACTTTGCAGCTCCTGGTAGGCATCTGTGCAAGTAGGCCAGGATCCGTCGCCGGAATTGAGTTTGAATACTTCCTTCTCAGGAAGTATTTCACTTTCTGAGGAACATGAATTACGTGAGCATGAAAAGGCTGAGTGAATGTCTGGTTAGAGCACACTAATGTGAAAGTATGGAAGCGTGTGTGATTCCCGCCTGCAGGTCTTCCGTCTGTCAACCAAAGACAGGATTAGCTCAGGGATTTTTGTTCTTCTAAATAAAATGTAGGACAAATCGACTTTCATATCCTTGGCTAAATAATATGTTCCGCTCACTTTCCCGCAGGACATGAGACAACAAGGAGAAAGTATATATTTACTGCAGAAATACAGTTTGGAGAGGAATTTTATTTTGATTCCTAACATGCAGCAGGATTCTAGAAATTGGTATTTACTTTGAGGTTTATAGGAAACTTATTATAATATAACAATATGGGGTCTTTTTCAGTGCAAGTTTAGGCAAATATAGAGAAATTAATTTAATCATAACTCAGGGACACTAATTATGTAATTTTACAATAACAGTAATCAGTAAAGCATATCATTTTTTCATGTTGATCTACTTCATTGCACGTGTAGAAAAACATTTCAAATGATTGCATTACTTACAAAGTGATCAGGCATGTATAGCATATTTAAGCCTTTGCAGAAAATACAATAAACATTTAACACTGTTACTGTATGTTGGCAATCGATTGTAAAGCTTATTATGATTTTAAAGCCTTAATGCATTATTATAAAGGAATACATGAAATCATTTTTGTGTGCCACTTGATGTCCAAGGTAAACCCAGGGTCCTGAAGCAAAACTTTACTTACCGTTTTCTTGGTGTGACACCTGTAGAGTGATTTGTTTCGACTGGTGGAGAATCTTACATTTTGGTTGGCACTACAAAGGCAAGAGGAGATATAAAAAATGTGGATATACAGAGAAGAGAGAGATAAAACAGCACAGACATCAGTTTCACATAGTGGAAAATGAAACAGCATATGAAATTGACTCTATGGCGGGTGGATGGTATGCATGCCATATCAACACGGAATGAAACTTATAAAGACCTCCTAACTAATAGAAGAAGAAATATAAATACCGCCATTCACTCTATATTATGCACTGCAGATGAAATATATATTGTATCTACAAAATCAGAGGTTTATAAACTTACTTTATTTTTTGAAAAAATGTTTAAGAAATGTCTACTTTGCACTTTGTCATGGCGATTAAATTTGGTGTTTACCATTTGTAATTATTATTGTCCATTACAGTTGTAATAGCAAATCCAGACTTTAGTCAATCTGCAAAACAGACTTTTCAGGATAGGAGATGGAATAAAAATGAGCTCCTAAAACTTACTGCCAGATTCTGGAAGATAAATGTTTCAAACAGTGGTACAATAGGATGTGGTGCTGGTCCTTCAAGAGTCACTCTCAACATATCTGTCCATAAAGCCTATAAAATTTTTTTATGATAATTATGATAATGTAAATTAATGTATTTCACAATACTTCAGCATGTTATTCCTAAGTGAGTCATTTTTTTAGGATTTTTTACCCAAACAAAGTCTCTGAGAACCTGACACCTTGTAATTCTGGACACTCCTGAAGGTTGCAGTTCTGGAAAATGGTGGCGCTGGAGACTAAATGTTTCCTGATGGTTTTACACCTAATTCTTCACATTAATTCTTAAATATTTTGCAGTTAACGTGTCTTTTCTTCTCCACCTGTTTTTTTCTGACTTCGCTGACCCAGTGAGCATTTTGCTGTCCAGTGGTCATGTCTTAACTTTGCAATTTCTGTATTGCATTAGTTTTGAATATTTCTCATGGGGATTTAATAATTTTTGACATCTCAGTCTTAAGATGAGAGAGAGAGTTAAACCACTTTTTTGGCTCATTTTATCTGTAAAAGAAAACATGCCTAAAATTTCTGCACACCTGAATATGAGTTTTTCACTTCCAGCCTTCATGGACAATTATATATTCCTTATAAATTATTAAATACAAAAATCAATAGTAGTTATTAAGATTGATGTGGTTTGGAATTGGTAAAATGTGCTTGGAAAAAAAATATCATTAGAATATCAACGTGCCTAATAATTATGCACACGGTGTATATACACACACACACACACATAGCATTTTTGAATTTTAACATGGTTTGCAGGAGCTTCTTTTGAAAGACTTCAAGCACTCATAAGTGCCACTAATTGAATAATAACACATTTATTATTTAGCCAGAGGGAAAAAAGGGAAACTGGTAAAGTTTTCTTAAGGTCAGAAGAAAATAACATCCCACATATATTCCCAAATAATTCAGAAGATAAATGAGTTTGGATGGTTTTCCCAAAGCTCCTAATGTTTTCCACCTCCGACCATCAAGTGGGGGTAGTTTGATTAAAGGATCCATAGTGCAATCTGTGGAATGAGCCGGAATACCGATACCACCCAAACAAGAGGAAAAAATGTGACGTACCTGCCATCAGCAGTACAAATGCCCCTTTGGGGACTCTGTCGCCAGCTGTTCGATCTGTCACAGTCTGCCATTTAAAGAGGAAGATGATGAAGGGCCCTGCGAGGGGGGAAGAAGAAGAGAATGAAGAGACAAAATGAGGGCAGTGACATTTCTGTCAGGACCACTATCGTCAAAGATGATTGACAATTAGCATACAGTTTGGATTGGCGGTATGGTTCCATTCTGGGCAAGAACTCCCAGCGCATCCATGCAGCCTGGCATGTATGAGAGCAGGGAGAGCAGCGATAACCCCCCAGGGTAAACAGAACAGAACCAACATAAATGTATTGCAGATATCGTTAAAGTTCAATAACTTTATGTACACATTTTTAGAATGAGTCTGATTCAAAGGATAATCAGAAGGCTGAATCCTGACTGACAGAGGAGGAGCTGGGGATGGAGGAGGATAATTAGCTATTGAGCAATGCGAAAACTGCTGATAATACTGAGGGACCTTATATATGAATGCTTAGATAGGTGCCGTATTCCTATAGGTAGATGGGGATCAGCTGAGAGTCAGCTGATGCGAGCTTGACTAACGAGACCTGCCAGAACTAACGCTATGCTTGATTTTGAAGTGCTTGTGTGTCTTTCTGGATCCGTCTCTAATGATTTGTTTCATGTTGAACAGTGATTCTACTCAATGTCATACACAAACTCTAGGTTTGGATACCAGAGGCCTCTCAGAAAGAGTTTCAGTGTCCGATCAGATACAGAGCAATCCGACACTCCTGATGTACTCTCATCGTAAGGAAATCCACATCGAACGGCTTATGACATTTTGACATTTGATTTAAGCTCTTCTGTGCGTCTGGCTGTTCTCAAATCACATGACATGAAGTCCTTTTCCTCATAAAAGAGCTTATAGTAGCTGTCAAAAGTGCAATGGATTTTACCTGAATGGGTTTTAAAAGGATAGATCATCCAAAAATGAAAAATCTGTCATAATTTACTCACCTTAATGTCTTTGCTAAACTTGTATGACTTTCTCTTCTGTGGAGCAGAAAATGAGATGTTTTGAAAAAAGTGTTACTGCTCTTTTGTCTATACAACAAAAGTCAGTGGGGTCCAGCGTTGTTTGAACCCCGTTTGGCTTTTATTGAATGGACAATAACAGCTCGCTCCTCATGTGTGTAGACACATTTATGCTATGACAGTATGTATATTATAGTAAGTACAACAATGCTTTCTCTTATTTCAGAACCTTCCATTCCCCCAAAAAAAAGCAAAAAAAAGCGGAACAAGATGGTTGTTTTATTCAAGTTAAATTATTATTTTTTCTTGAAACTACACCTCAGAAAAAAAACAATAATGTAAAATATATATATATATATATATATATA
>NW_015548192.1:1188276-1190279 GCF_001515605.1 Sinocyclocheilus anshuiensis
CATAAAGGGTGTGTTTATTTGATAATTTTTTATTTTTTTTACAATTTAATTTAAAAATTTTAAAAAAAAAAAAAAAAAATTTACCCTGTTTTTTTTTTCTTTTTTTTTATTGAGTTCGGTAAGATTTTTATTATTTTTGAAAGTCCTTTTTCCTCACCAAGACTGCATTTATTTGATTAAAAATACAGTAAAATTGTAAATATTGTTACAATTTTAAAAAACTGTTTTCTACTTGAATATATCTTAAAATGTGTTTCATACGTCATGCAGAGCTGAATTTTCAGTATCATTACTCCAGTCTTCAGTGTCACATGATCCTTCAGAAATCATTATTACGAAAATGGGAACCCACCCACCGTGCAATACGCCATGCAGTTTGTAGTTTGCAATTCCATTATTAAGCCTTTTGATCAGCCCCTCTATTGGCACTAATGCATCGGACTATTCACGGGCTCCATTAATCAAATATGTCCTTTGCATAGAAATGTCATTGGCTCAGGGCATTCGTTTTGAGATATTTTTCCACGCTGAATTATAATCCTGGCCCTTTGAACAAATATGCGGAGGGGAATGTACACGGCTCGATAAAATATTCATGGCTGCTGAAGAAACTAGGAACTGCATTCATTCTCAGAGGTTTTAATATGCAAACCACTGGACAGCGTTCAGAAATGTAAGCCATCTGATGCGCTTGTTTACCACGCTGCGTATGAAACAGAATGAGTTACATTGCTCTCTGGTGATGTGTGACCTCTGGAAGTGTGCGTGCATCACCGTTTATTGGAGCAGGCAGTCTATTCAGTCTATTGGAATACTCAGCAAACACAAATACAGACGCAGTGCTTTACTAGGGCATTATCGCTTTGTAAACTTTGTAAATTAAGAAAAGCGTCACTTCCCCCCAGCAAATCACTCTGTTAAAAGAAATACTTCAAACACAATACATTATTTAGCGAGTGTTAAATAATACATCCACGCCTGCCCACTCTTCAAATATATTTCCTCTTTCGTCTCTACATCCCTGCAGATCTATGCCTGTAATATTCACAAATGTGATAATAAACTGTTAAATCCCTCTGTGCCGTGAGAGTTTGGAACAAACTGACAGTTCTTCAGAGAAAAGTATGGAGATGAAGGAACGTAGAGTTCAAACTGGTTTCGGGGTTCTTTGACGTGATTCTTAAGATTGCGGTAAGAGCCTGAGATAACGTCTGTGGTGAAGGAGAAGCAGTAACTTTTCTTGGAAGTTTAACAGAGAGTGTTAGGAGCTCATTAGTGGAGCCTGCTAAAGCAAACATCACTATTATTATTGCTCAAACTTGGAAACCTAGAAATAACCTTAAATATTAAACATCGGCAAGTAGCTAACTTCCCAAACTGCTTGTGCAATTATATATATATTCAATCACCTACATCATATCAAGCACACAGAGCAATGTACATACAGTTGCTAGTTAGTAAGCTAAATGGTAAGCACTGCCATATAGTAGTAAAGACATATAAAATGTTAAGATTTCTATGCAAGCTTGTTTCTGGACACAGGACAAAAAAAAAATTTAATTGTGATTTTTTTATCTCATTGACTTTTCTTTTCAGAACTTTAAGTTTATATCCCACAACTCTGCATTTATATCCTGAGAAAAAGTCGGAATTGTGAGAACATAGAATTGCGAGATTTAAACTCAGAACTCGCAATTCTCCGAAGAAAAGTCCTAAGTGTGAGATAAAAAGACACAATTACCTTTTTTTTTATTCCATAGTGGGAGAAGATGAAAAAAAAAAAAGTAAACTCAGAATTTTTTCAGAGTCGTGTGACACTGAAGGCTGGAATAATGATACTGAAAATATACTGTATTTTTGGATACAGTTGGATGTAATTAGGCTAATTTACACGATGTGTGAATCTGCTAAACACTGCTAATATGATATCTGATGTGCTTTATACTCAACTACTAACCACACCTGGCAAATTAATTGAAATAACAGCATCCTTTTCCCATTTT
>NW_015548192.1:1193122-1200980 GCF_001515605.1 Sinocyclocheilus anshuiensis
ATATATATATATATATATATATATATATATATATATATGTGTGTATATATGTTTTTTTTTTAGGATTCGGTAAGATTTTTTAATGGTTTTCAAAAAAGTATCTTTTTCCTCACCAAGACTGCATTTATTTGATTAAAAATACAGTAAAATTGTAAATATTGTTACAATTTTAAAAAACTGTTTTCTACTTGAATATATCTTAAAATGTGTTTCATACGTCATGCAGAGCTGAATTTTCAGTATCATTACTCCAGTCTTCAGTGTCACATGATCCTTCAGAAATCATTCTTACAACGTAATGGAATTTATGGATACAATTTTTGTACAGTACTGTAAAATTTGTCGTTATTGAATAGTCATGTTGTCTTGTGTGCAAACAGGACAAATGGCAGAAAATGGGAACCCACCCACCGTGCAATACGCCATGCAGTTTGTAGTTTGCAATTCCATTATTAAGCCTTTTGATCAGCCCCTCTATTGGCACTAATGCATCGGACTATTCACGGGCTCCATTAATCAAATATGTCCTTTGCATAGAAATGTCATTGGCTCAGGGCATTCGTTTTGAGATATTTTTCCACGCTGAATTATAATCCTGGCCCTTTGAACAAATATGCGGAGGGGAATGTACACGGCTCGATAAAATATTCATGGCTGCTGAAGAAACTAGGAACTGCATTCATTCTCAGAGGTTTTAATATGCAAACCACTGGACAGCGTTCAGAAATGTAAGCCATCTGATGCGCTTGTTTACCACGCTGCGTATGAAACAGAATGAGTTACATTGCTCTCTGGTGATGTGTGACCTCTGGAAGTGTGCGTGCATCACCGTTTATTGGAGCAGGCAGTCTATTGGCATTATGCAAATACTCAGCAAACACAAATACAGACGCAGTGCTTTACTAGGGCATTATCGCTTTGTAAATTGCTTCCTTTAAGAAAAGCGTCACTTCCCCCCAGCAAATCACTCTGTTAAAAGAAATACTTCAAACACAATACATTATTTAGCGAGTGTTAAATAATACATCCACGCCTGCCCACTCTTCAAATATATTTCCTCTTTCGTCTCTACATCCCTGCAGATCTATGCCTGTAATATTCACAAATGTGATAATAAACTGTTAAATCCCTCTGTGCCGTGAGAGTTTGGAACAAACTGACAGTTCTTCAGAGAAAAGTATGGAGATGAAGGAACGTAGAGTTCAAACTGGTTTCGGGGTTCTTTGACGTGATTCTTAAGATTGCGGTAAGAGCCTGAGATAACGTCTGTGGTGAAGGAGAAGCAGTAACTTTTCTTGGAAGTTTAACAGAGAGTGTTAGGAGCTCATTAGTGGAGCCTGCTAAAGCAAACATCACTATTATTATTGCTCAAACTTGGAAACCTAGAAATAACCTTAAATATTAAACATCGGCAAGTAGCTAACTTCCCAAACTGCTTGTGCAATTATATATATATTCAATCACCTACATCATATCAAGCACACAGAGCAATGTACATACAGTTGCTAGTTAGTAAGCTAAATGGTAAGCACTGCCATATAGTAGTAAAGACATATAAAATGTTAAGATTTCTATGCAAGCTTGTTTCTGGACACAGGACAAAAAAAAAATTTAATTGTGATTTTTTTATCTCATTGACTTTTCTTTTCAGAACTTTAAGTTTATATCCCACAACTCTGCATTTATATCCTGAGAAAAAGTCGGAATTGTGAGAACATAGAATTGCGAGATTTAAACTCAGAACTCGCAATTCTCCGAAGAAAAGTCCTAAGTGTGAGATAAAAAGACACAATTACCTTTTTTTTTATTCCATAGTGGGAGAAGATGAAAAAAAAAAAAGTAAACTCAGAATTTTTTCAGAGTCGTGTGACACTGAAGGCTGGAATAATGATACTGAAAATATACTGTATTTTTGGATACAGTTGGATGTAATTAGGCTAATTTACACGATGTGTGAATCTGCTAAACACTGCTAATATGATATCTGATGTGCTTTATACTCAACTACTAACCACACCTGGCAAATTAATTGAAATAACAGCATCCTTTTCCCATTTTTATTCGTGTATAAGTGGTGTGTGAACATCCTTATCCAATTCCCATGAAGAGAAATTTTGATCTATACTTCCTTTCTATGCTGGCTGCAGTGCCCTTTGGACAGAGTAGACGCCCCCGATGATTTGATATCTCACTTACCATGGCCAACACGTAACATCCCCAATCCCTAACCTTTTCTCTCAGTGTACTTGTTAAATGTTTATGTGTGAGTGTTTGTGTGTGAGTTCCTACAAAAATGACTGTAATAACTTCCTCCTTTTTCCCAGTTTGAAACAGAAATAAAACTTAAAAGCTAACATTTCTGTTGAAAGGTACCGGCAATGTGCTTCAGAAAGCTCGCCCTTTTAAGGCCAACAGATCTAATCCCAATTTTCACGCCTGCACAGCATGACTCCCGATGTCTTGAATGCAGCGCTGAGGGCAGAGCGCATGCCTCCAGAATACCAAATGCACAAACAGCATCTTTCGTGACGTTCAATAGAACGCTGAAAGAAAGAAAATAAGGTTGGGAAGTGCTATTTTCAATATAATCATTGCTGAAAGGAACAGTTCACAAAAAACAAACAAACAAACAAAACAAAAACGAATTGCCATTGTGAAATGAAGAATCTACATGCAGTAACTTTTCATACAATGAGATGTTACGCTCCAAAAAGGACTAAACCAGCATAAAGCACCATAAAATAACTCACAAGTGCTGTAAAACCCAAAGTATACTTCGTTTTTTTGTGTACACTATGGTATGCATACAGTGTGCATGATGAGAATTTCATCATTAGCACAGTACGCATGCAGCCTGATTTTAAAGGTAACTGTATGCAATTTTTGACTGTACTAAAGCATAAAATACCATATTTGCAGATATTTAAGACAATCTAAGTTCACACACTCCAAAAAAAAACAATGCTAGAGTCAGTTATTGTACTTTGAAATGTGTGTTCTGTGTCGGAACGTCTGTTTTTGTTTTGATCTACAGTATGTGATTCCGCCAGTTTTTCAACACCCAGGGTTGCCAGTTCAATATTTATTTTGGTATTTATTTATTTGGTGGGACATGTTCCTTTAACTCACTAAACTATAATTTTCTACTGCTGTAATTATAGTAAACAACTGCTTTCTATTTAGAAAAAAAATACTTTATGACACTTTTTTTACAGTGGCAGAATGAAATGAAGTAATCACAGAACACAAATATAAGTAAATCTGCTTGTTGGAGGTTATGTAACAGACTAATATCAGCATTTGGATAAAATGGATGAAACATTTACAGTAAGCTCATTTTTTCACCTAAAAAAAAAAATTACCATTGTGCTGACTGCAGAAGTTCCTGCTGTTGAGCGGCTTGAATTCGCTTGAGTTCTTGCAACCATTGTACAGTAATAACAGCTGTTGAAGTCAAACCCAAATTCAGCAATACAAACTTTCATTCGGTCGTGTTAACAAGAAATCTCAGAAGTGATTACCAAAAAAATATGTCTAGGTTTCTTACCGGAAAATGATAAAGAGAACAAACCAGGGTACAGAAAGTGGAAAGCGGATTTACCCAATCAGAACGTACAGCCTGTCAGGATTACTGCACAGAAACAAACACACTGTACACACACATTTGATTCCTTTTCACTCAATCAATCCCCTATGTAAAGATAAACAGCACTGCTTTATACACTTCACTGCCAAAATGTTGTGCAGCAACTATAACACTTGTATTTGAAGTCGAGTTTGTGCACTTTTATTTGTATTTACTATGACTTAACAGAACACTACCAGTCAAAAACTTGGACCCACTTGACTGAATTTGTTTTTCATGACTTTAAAATGCTTTTAATCTAAAGGTTCATGCTTAAATGCTTACAGTACTACATTTTTTGACTAGTAGTGTACATTCAAATATTTGATGTCAGTAGGATATTTTTTAAGAAATTGATACTTTTATTTAGCAAAAATACTTTAAATTGATCAAAAGTGACATTAAAGTCATTTATGTAATAAAATATTTCTATTTGAAGTATTTTTATTTTATTTTATCCATTAAAGAATCATGAAACAAATGCAATGTTTTCAACATTATAATAATAAATGTTTCTTAAGCAGCAAATCAGCATATTAGAATGATTTCTGAATGATCATATGATGCTGAGGACTGGAGTTATGATGCTGAAAATTCAGCTTTGCATCACAGGAATAAATCACAATTTAAAATATATTTAAATAGAAAAGTTATTTTAAATTTAAATAATAATAATAATTCACAATATTTACTGTATTTTTAAACAAACAATTTAAAATAATACAAAAAAATATATACGACTGGAAACCAGTACTGGAATCACAATATTACTGTTTTTGCTGTATTTTTGAACAAATAAATTCAGTTTTGGTGAGCATAAGATACTTCTTTCAAAACCAAACTCAGACTTTTGAACAATGTAAGTTGTTCAAATGCTTAATGGGAAGTTGACATGACCTGTTAAACTCCAAAACAATTTTAAACAGCATTTTCTTATTATTTCTATTCATTTAGCTTTTATGACATACTTAAAAATGTAGTTTGTTACACTGCAAGACCATTACACATGAACTAGTGAAGAGTTCAATGTAATTAAAAATGGTAAAAAACACAAAAGATAATTCTATCATCATTTACTTACCCTCATGCCATTACATACTTGTATGACTTTATATGTTCTGCAGAGAACAAAAGAGGATATTTACAGATTACTTGACTCCATTGACATTCACTGAATTCTTTTGTTCTCTGCAGAAGAAAAGAAAGTCAGTCATATAGGTCCAAAAACCATGATGTTGATTTAAAAAATGGATGTTATGAGTTAACTACACAAATACAGCACATATTCATGTAAACACGGCCATATACACACACTCACAAAGCATGCTGGGAGCAAAAACAGTTGTCCTATTAACTATAGAATACAATGACTGGAGAGATATTTGGAGAGGAAGCACACACTTAAAATGACATATAGTATATGCATATAGCGATGGAGGATTTTAATATTTCATATTCCAAATACTGCTTCTGTATTCTATCCTTACAATGGATAGCCTGAAAAAAAAAACCAGCCCAAATTAGCCACCACCATAATTCAAAAGCACAACACACACATTACACTCTCTCTCACACGCGCAGAAATGCTGAAATATTCATAAACTTCTCACTTCATTCATGTAGTCACTATAAACCAGGAACCTGGGGAATATGGGAAGAGAGAGAAAGAGGGAAAGAGAGTGTGTATCATCTTAAGTGCCCAACGGGAGTCCCAGAGGACGCCTATATAAAATAAACAGGGTTCTATAATCAGAGTCAGAAGTACAGACTTTATATAATGAAACTCAGAGTTGCCTACGTAGGCAGCATTTTAAGACATCGAAAGACATTCTCATGAAAAAAGGCTGTTCTGAAAGGAAGGGAGCTTAATTATACTTATGCTTGTTATACTACATGTGAAGGAAATCCAAGATGGTGGATGAGACGAGAAAATGATTACAGCATATCACTGAATACTAAAAACTGTTGTTATGAATAGCTAAATCAAATTCAAAATGCTTGATATGTATTTTTATACTCAGAGTAAAATATTTTTATCTTAGCTTAGTAGTCAGTCACTTATGAGGGATAGCAGCTGTCTATGTAGGCTGTAGATGGCGAGGGAGAGCTCACTAGATTTTGGAAAAGAGCAATAATTGAAATGCTTCAAGGCAAATCTGGGCCAACAAGGGTTTAGATGATTTTCACATTAAAATTGAATGATGCGGTGGAGTAGAGAAGCCTGAAGTAACATTCAATAAGTCAGTCTACTCTTAATATACTCCAGTAGGAAATATAGCGTGTGTAGGTAATTGAAGGAATTTAGGCACTTTGTCATAAAAAGTGAAAATGTCACATGATACTGCATGCAAAAATTGAAAAGTTATATAAATATAAGTATTAAGTATTTTTAAATAATTTTGAATGAATTATTAATTATTATTATTAATTATAATTCTTTTCAAAAATGTTACCAGTAAATAAAAAAATAATAATACTAATAAAATAAATAAATAAATGATTTAAAACAACAACAGTGAAGGATAACTTCACATATATTCATGTGTCAGGAATCCAGGACTTTATTGAGCAATAAAAAATATACACCAGTTAAAATAGCTTCCTTATTTTCATTAGTATTTTTTTATTTTTATTTTTTTTATTATATTTTCTGTTCAAAATCATTCTTGTCTTGTTGGGATTCAGAGCTCCGAACAATCCAAAAGAAACAAGAGAAAAAAGGCAGTCAGTCTGACTTTACAGCTGTAGAGTTACGGCAGCGCAGCAGTCCGAGAGCGTCTTATTGTACTGATGAAACCATGACGGCGGATGTTGAAAAAGAGCAGGGTTTTGTTTTTTTGTTCACACTTTTCTCTGATATTGACAAATACTTATGTCTGCTTCTACGACTCTGCCTTTTCAGTGGATTCGGATGCCGTTTCAACTTCCTCTCCATAAAGTTCTGCTATTTTCTCAAATTTTGGACCCCAGTCGTCCAGGGAGTTGTAGTTCAGGTCGGAATGTGCTCCAGCCGACCCGAGCGAGCTGATGGAGCCTGCTGGTGACCCCTGACCCTCGTAGGCATAGGTCTGTAAAGAATCGTAGGGCGGTACGCTAGTATCCTGATCCGCCTCGGCCACTCTCTCTTTGATAAACTCCCCGATGTCCATTTCCTCATCGATGTCCAGGGACGAGGGGCTAAGACGGCTGCGGGCCGCTCTTCGTGATGACCACGGCCGGATGCACTCGGGCCGGACGTCCCGGCGGAACTTGAGTTCCTCGGCGGCGGCTGGGTTCCGGAGGGCGATGATGTCGAAGGCCTCGGTGTCCTCCTCTCCGCCTCCTTCGTCATCGTACGTCACCACGTTCTCACGAATGTCCTCCTCCGAGATGATCAACGGCTCCTTTTTGTTTCGTCGCAACGTAATGAAGAGAATCACAATGGCTGCGAGGAACAAAAAAAATGCTGCTGATTATATAAAATAATAAAATAATAAAAACACGGTACAATTGATAAAAAAAAAATTCTCAAAATTTAGTTTAATAGCATGAAAATTCTACAGTGATTCATAGATTTGACATTATTAATCAGTATCCTTGTACAATTTAAGGGCTACATTTTTAGGTCACAAGGATGGAAATGCAGCAGTCACACTCGACAGCATTGATTATTGATATTCAGTTTTTGATATTGCCTTAAATATGACTGAAAAAAGATCTGATATGCTGGAAATGATGCAAGTTGTTACATTAAGGACATTTCTCTGAAATATCTTTTTCAAACATATACTGCACATTGTTACTTATCTACTCACATTACTCACATTGGCACAAATACTGCAACTGGTTTAATGTACTAGATGAATCTGCCTCTTTGATTTGTAACTGAATTTATGAATGGGATATTTGGAATAATAAATATGGAACTCAATAAATAACCTCTGATCAGCTATAACATGACAGATGGGACACTTTTGGGAGAAAACTCACATTTCACTCAAAGCATTTTGTCCTAAATAAGGTCAAGACAAATACATTGCTATATGAATGCACATTTCCTCTCATTCCTCCTTCCTATTTATAAACATGGTGCTTCTCATTATATAAACATACACTTGAAAAAACACAGCAACAATTAAGAGAAACAATTAACCCTCTGGTGCTGTTTGGTCATTTTTGACAATTTTTTTTTCGAATTTTTTTTACTTCATTGGAATGGCAACTTGGTAAATGTACATTCACTTGCTATGTGAA
>NW_015548192.1:1201038-1202453 GCF_001515605.1 Sinocyclocheilus anshuiensis
TTATTTACTCTTTTTATTTAGTATTTTTAATTTATTTGAAATTTCTTTAAATACTGTTGATTTACCATATTTATTATTTTTCATTTGATGGAACTGAATAATGCAAAATAATGTTTGTAAATGATTAAAATAAAGTACATAATGTTTAATAAAATGTATCATATAATACTATTTTGTGCAATAGAACTGAATAATAAAGAGTAACATACAAAATTAAACATTATTATAAAACGTGTATACTGTATGTGCAACAATAGAAATGTGTGACTGGTAGAGACTCTACTACTGTAGAATCTGAACACTTTAATTCACTGTATTATAACTATATATATTATAACTGTATTATAATTATAACTATATTATCATATTGTCATCATGGCGTTCATTTATGCATGCTGTCATCCCGCTCACCACTATCTGCCCTGCTGTGAATACTAAAACATTCTTCAGTGTTCTGTTCATGACATTTTGATGCAGTCACGACCTTTCACCTGCTGTTGTGAGACCCGTGACATCCTTTAAGTACACCCCTTACTTTTGATCCACAGGTTTACAAGGTGAAAGATGAAGAGTCAAGAGGTAAACAGGGCTGGATCAACTGGAATTATCACAATGAATGCCAGAATCCCGCTGTGAATACTAAAACTAGAAAGGTAATAAATGGGCAACAGTCAAAGAAGAAAACTCATCTGATTTACCTAAATAAGCATAATGTCTAATTTTCTTTATTATTCAATTCTACTACATTAAAAATAATAGTACATGATACTAATATTGTATTAAACACTATTTACTGTTTTCATTTGTACTTATTTATTATTAAATATTATTTTACATGATTCAATTATATTAAATGTAAAAATGATAAATATAGTAAATAAATATTTTAGATAATATCAAATAAAAATTGTAAATAATTAAAATAAAATATAATACAGAATAAAGATAGTACATAAATTGTCTGTGTATATATACTGTAATATATAATTAAAATAAAAAATATAAATAAAACATAATAATAATAATTATTATTATTATGTTTTATTTATATTTTTTTTGAATTGGATCAAAACAGTTAATCAAAGTTGTCCTAAGACAAGAACACATTTTTGTTTTAGGACAACTTTGATGAAAGGTTTTGATCCACTTCAAATATTGACTACTGTATATGCACATATATGTAGTCTTATAATAATAATAATAATACCAATAATACTACTAATAATTATATTTTTAATTTACGTAATATAACAATTTTTATATTTTGTTTATATCATGTTATTTGTATTATTCATTATTTACATTTCACAGTACATTAAATTTACATTAAAATGCTATTTAAAACTGACTTACATCTTATACGTAGTCTTATAATAATAATAATACTAATAATAATGATATTTTTAATTTACTTG
>NW_015548192.1:1202540-1206622 GCF_001515605.1 Sinocyclocheilus anshuiensis
ATTGAATATTGTGTAATATTATTTTACTATACATTGACTACTTTTAATATGTACCTATTTACCTTTTTTAATTGTTTACGAGTCATTCATTTAAATTAAGCAATAATATTATCACCTAACATCCATAATCGTACAAAAACAATCATTAGATTATTCATTCTTAATATTCAGTTTTACTCAAAAAGTATGTATCTTAAATAAGTTAAAAGCTTTATGAATGCCATATAACATTACCTATAATCAACAGCATTTATAATGAGTTCCTATATGTTTCTTTTGGCCCTGTTCATAAGTAATTGATTATGTTGCTCTCACAATCTGTGATTTGTGGTTTAAATATATATATATATATTCCAGGTTGAACTCACCCAGTAAAATCAGCACACAGAGCAGTATGGCAATGAGAGCACCAGTGCTGAGCCCTGCGGAGGAGAGGAACGCTTCACCCTGACAGATCTTCAGTCTGGTGCCTCTCTGGCAGGAACACACCCTGAGTGTCAGGGTACTGGTGCTGCTCAGGACGGGTTCCCCGTCATCCCACACCACCAGCGGGAGCTTGTACAGTTCCTGGGTCAGTCTGTGGAACCGCCGCCGTCTGGCGATGATGCTGGCAGTGCTGTCTGCGGACAGACACACAGATAAGGTCACAATTAGTTAGAAAGCACTCGCACAGCTATCAGATGGCTTCAGATGACGTTTCTGGCTTTAAATTGCTTTTTGAAACTTGACATCTGTTGCTGTAAAAAAAAAAAGTGGAACAGGAGGGGAAGTGAACAGTGACAGATTTCAACTTATAGTGACAGATTTTTTTGTTATATGGCTGTCACATTAAAAATAGTCTAAAAAAACAGACCTTTGTCATTTATTTCAGCCTAATATTATGATAAATTGTACCTGTTTTACAAGGTGGTGATTTCATATGAATTCATGCAGTGTGCATCATACGAAAACATAAGATTATACGAAAAATACGTAAGATAAACATAACCATCAGTGGGGCGTAAGGGCTGATCTTATGCAGATCATTTGAAAATGTATGACTAGGATACAAGAATAAGCCATCAATTTGCCAAAATGTAAAATAGTTATGATTTACCATGATATTATGTTGTTTCTTTTTGGTTCATGACATATGAAAACAAATCATACAACAACAACAATAATAACAGCAATCATTAATAATAATTTAAAAAACATGATGAGCTAAACAGAATAAAACGGTCTATTTCAATATTTTTGTGTACCATTTTCAGTATTTATGCAAAAAATATTTACATTTTTGCACAAATTATGACTGAATCTCAGTTTTCTGTAATTACCACCACGAACAAAACCATTTGCACTAACAAAAACAACAACAATAATAATAATTTTGAGAACATAACTTAAAAAAGGTAATCTAAACAGACTAAAATAATCTATTTCAATATGTTTTGTGTACCATTGTCAGTATTTGTGTGAAAATTATAAATTTTTACTCAAATTAAGACAGAATCTCAGTTTTCTGCAATTACCACCATGACCAAAACCATTGTCACAAAAAAAAAAAAAAATCAAAATATAATAATACGGCTGTGTCTCAAATTGTGGAAAAAGTGTGAAAATTGTATTGAATTTTCTATATTTAGGACACATTGGGAAATGATATAGTATAATATATAGTGTATTATTACAATAGTTTTCATTATTATTAGTTAATATAAATTAGTCCAAAAATGTATAAAAAGCTATTTCTATCACCAACACTGACCACTGACTGACAGACTTTTGTTGTTTAAGAGAAATAATGGGTTTGGCAAAATTATTTTCTTGTGAAGCATGTACAAACTCTATTACACATTGTTAGTTGACCCCCCCCAAAAAAATAAAAAAATAAATAAAAATAAATATATAAATAAAACAAAATAAAAGTGAAAAGTGTTTCAAAAGAGCTTGTTTTGTAAAAGTCCACAGGGCTAAAAGTGCCCACAGTCAAAAAAAAAACACAAAAGGCAAATAAATGGTAACAACGAGCAATTCAATTGAAACAAAAAACTGAAAATGAATGAAAAGAGGAAAACGAGGGAAATTCAAGGGTGAAAAGCAGAAGTAATGAGAGAGAGCGATAACAGACGAAGATAAAGACAGAGTCTATTCGAGAACAAGAGGAAAAACAGAGAGGGAGAAAGACGGCAGATAAGAGATCATTATATCAAATTAGCCTGGTTTGAGCACAGGCCACTCTCGCTGAAGCTCTCTGCCCGAGTGTGCCGTTTCAGAGCATTTAGGAGCCCCATTCCCACAGATGGGCTTTTAATGGGAGAACTCACATTCTCTGAGCCCTGAACATGCGAGGTCTGTCTTATACTGGCTGCCTACAGCACAGCGAGCAAAGCTCTTAGCCTGAGAATCAACCTAATGAGCCTCCATCTCGCTCTTTCTGAACTTCATCACATTCTCCGGCAATCCCTGCGTTTCTAAGCATTCTGAGAAAGGGATGCTAGATGGACAAGGATACGGGGAAATCAATAGAAATTGAGCAGCAAATGAGTCAAATAGCAAGAAAGAGGGGCTCGGCACATCTGATCTGAGCAACATTTGAATTAAAGTCCATTAGAGGCCTATGTGGCATATTACAGACTCCTGATGGACAGCTGCTTCTGAGTAAAGTCACTTTATATAAACCTTTACCTTCATGAAGAGATCTTATTTCTAAACAAAATCACTCCTAACCAACCCAATAATAATACTATTAAAGGGGTCATATGATGCAATTTCAAGTTTTCCTTTCTCTTTGGAGTGGAGAATAATTCGATACATTTTACATCTATTAAATGCAATATTATGTTTTATGCAATATGTAAATGAGAAAGAAACAGAATATTACCAACATTTGTCATTGATTACACCTACACACAGGTAGGTGGCGATAAGTGGCTTGAGTGAGTTGCTGCTTCACACTGCTTCATTCAGGAATGAAACTCTGATGGTCTTCATGAGTGAGTCACTGAATCATTCATTCAACCAATTTATTCAAAAACACTGATTCATTCAGGAATGAAACATGTAAGTGTCTTTGAATGAGTCATTTAATTATTCATTCAAACAATTTGTGACCAGTGCTGGCAAAATGAGTCACAATGAGCAAATAAAAAAAAAAGACTTTTTACATTCTTAAAAATGACATTTTTACATTCTTAAAAAAAACATCACCTTCAAAACGATATACAGTATGATTTGTTGGAATCGAATGAAAAATGACTGCGCTACACCCGTTGAAATTGAAGTTTTCTGAAGGTTCCAAAGCGAAATCTCCTAGCAACGTTGCATTGTTTCTTCCACTTCCTTTCTTAATATTAATTACTATATTAATAATCACAATATAGGCACTTTTTATTTTATTATTAAAAATAAGAACAGATGCACACAAAAAAAAACAAGAACAGTAGAAAAAATATAGGAAAGAAACAAACCTAGTGCATTACTTTTTTATTTTACTAATCTAAACAAAAGCATTCATTACATTACATTACATTTAGACATTTAGCAGACGCTTTTATCCAAAGCGACTTACAAATGAGGACAATGGAAGCAATCAAAATCAACAAAAGAGCAATGATATGCAAGTGCTATAACAAGCCTCAGTTAGCTTAATGCAGTACACGTAGCATGTTTTTTAAAATCATATAATAAATAAAAAGAAAACAGATAGAATAGAAAAAGAATAGAGCAAGCTAGTGTTAGAGGCCTTTTTTACTTTTGTTAATCAGAAGTCAGAAAATCGGAATTATAATTGTATAATAAATAAAAAAGAAAACAAAAAGATAGAATGCAAAAAGATAAGAGAAGCAAGTGTTAGTTTTTTTTTTAAGAAAACAAGCAGTTAGTAAATAAATAGAGTGCAAGTCTAAAAGGGGCAAGTTTTTTAAAATTTTTTATAAAGAATATAATTAGAATAGAGAGTGCTCGAGTTAGAGGGTCAAATAAAGATGGAAGTTGATGTGAGTGAGTGCAGGTACAACTGCAGGAAAAATGGCTTGAAGAAGATGAGATGGAATAGGATCAAGCGGACAAGTAGTAGGATGATTAGAAAGGATGAGTTT
>NW_015548192.1:1206963-1234704 GCF_001515605.1 Sinocyclocheilus anshuiensis
ATTCATCCAAGAAGTTACCTTGTGGTCCTGGGGGTCGATAAACAACTACAAAATGGATTTTAAAAGGGTGGGTAATAGTGACTGAATGTGATTCAAAGGAGCTGCTAATACCCAGAGAAGGTAAAGGAATAAGTGTCCAATCATTAGAGATAAGCAGAACAGTACCTCCACCTCTTCCAGTTAGACGGGGAGTGTGGGAAAAGAAAGAAAATAAATTATTGGAGAGTGCTGCAGGAATAGCAGTGTCCTCTGGTTTGATCCAGGTCTCTGTCAGGGCCATGAGGTTTAGTCTTGAATGACTAGAAATAGATGTAATGAAATCTGCTTTGTTTACTGCAGACTGGCAATTCCAGAGACCAATAGAAAAAGAAAGTAGTGTATTAGCAGACATAGGCAAAGTGCACATGTTATTAGGATTGTGCTGCCTATTGTGTGTGATGCGTGTTTTGTGAGTAGTAGTAATAATCAAAACCGATACTTATGTCCCTTGTCTGTGTCCCTGCACTGTGAAGTCGATGGTCTTTACACTCTTCGGTCTTCACACGAGGGCTGCCGCGGTGTACTATCCTTTTTTATACCCGTTTGACAAACTGGAAATTGAATTCAGCTGAACACACTTTACTGTTTATCACAAAAAAGGGCTAAGCGCATGACACTGACAAGGTACACGATACAGTACGAGACCAAACACAACTTCAGCACGTCTCAACACAGTAAACAAAACAAGTGTTTCCTAGCAACGACAACTGCGCTAAACACTGAGACAAGAAATAAATACACTTATGATCTGCTTTTAACTTCCGCTGATTGACTGCTTCTCTCAAAGAGTATTTCTTTACACTTTTTTTGATTTCATTTATTTTTTCATTCAAGAAAAACAAATAATCAAATGTAAAAATCACTTCAGTGTGTTTATTACAAATACATTGATTAAATAATAATAATAAAAAAAACTACAAAAGCAGTTAAATAAAGAGCAGCAATCTTTTCTTTTATTGTTAGATTACCATTAATGAGACAGACGGCCTATATAGAAAGTCCTACTGTACAGCATGGATCTAATATAATGTTACACATCAAATGTTTTCCCTAACAGTTCCCCAAACGTTCACTTAAGACATAACAGATTATGTTTGTGTGAATAGCTTACTGTAATTCTGTGTATACAGTACACAGAATTGCAAGAAGCGAGCAGAGAAAAATGTACTCCTCTCAGAAATTGTACAAATAAAGGTAATTTTAGATGTTTAATTACTATTTGGAGCACTGGGGTTGCTAGACGAGGGTTTAATTAACTCATTTTTGTGAAAACCTGAAATTCGACCAAAACCCACATTTTTCACTTCGTTTGCCTATAGCTCAAAATTAGACCGTGCGCATTCCGACTCATTTTGCCAGCACGGGTCACATTATTTTGTTCAAAAACAGATTCATTCAAGAATGAAACAAGTTACTGTCTTTATGAATGAACCACTGAATCATTCAGTCAGCAGATTCATTCAACAACACTGATACATTTACACTATTTTCGTGACTAAGCAAAACCAAAGTTGAGCAATAGTGTGTCTAAAAAGCAAGTTACTATTTTTTTCACGCTATTGATCCTAATATCTGCTCTTGCTTGTGTGATATTGCTTATATACAGTGCATACTATTAATAATAAAATAATAATTAATATGAATAATAAAACGTTATACAGTGTTATTGTATTTCTTTTCAAAAACATGCTTAAATATGGTCCATATTACTCAGGGTTGCCAGGTTTTCACAACAAAACCCACCCAATTGCTACTCAAAACTAGCCCAAAACTAGTCTCAGCCTCAGACGTCACGCCCACGGACCGTTGGCTGAACGTCTGATGCATACGACACACAAAAGTGGAAACACTTCAGGAGTTTCGAAGTCGCCATCGGATTGGTTGAATTATACAGGATTTCCGGGAGACGTGTGTGTCGCGTTCTTTAACGTTCCGCCTGGAAACAAAAATCCAGTGGCGCCAAACCCCCTCACGAAACAAGAAAGAAAGCCGTCGTGTTTACAACTGTGACAATGAGCGCTTATCAGGATCAACTAAACGCTGGATTCTCAAAAGTATGTGAAATATTTCAAGTTCGCAGCATAAAATCTTTAAAATACGTCCGAGAGTTTTACACACCGGTCTGTTATTGTGGCGACATTTCCACGCCCCCAAGGCGTGACGCTGAAACGAAACGAACTGTGATTGGTTGTTTGACATGTCAGTCAAATGGCCTCATGGGTGGGCCTTGGCCAATAAAAGCTGCCATGAATTCCAGACCTTCAGCCGTCAGTCTGAAGGTCTGACTACGCGAGACTAGCCCAAAACTAGCCCAATCGCGTTTCTAGGGGGGACCCCCAGTAAAAATCGCATTCCGGGGGGTAAAATACACGTTTTTTTTGGCAGGGTTCCCCTAGTAAAATTTGCATTTTAGGGGCTAAATATCACGTTATTGGGGTCGCTTCAACCCACGGACATGAAAAACAATCCACGGTAACAGTGTTAAAGTAGCCCAATTCCACGGGAAAACCGCGGACTTGGAAACACTGATATTACTTGACAGATACTTATATTGCATTACATGTCATGTGGATGTGCGCATGTATATGGATTTTAACATGGATAATGGACACATATGGGTAAGTCAGAAGCTGCTGTGTGTCTTGCTGCTACGAAAAAACATTTCCTGCCAGCAGCATTAAACACCTGCACAGACACAAAAAGCTCTCGCTCCTGGCACCCAACTGTGTCCCATAAATAATCACAGAGACACACTACAGAGAACATGCATTTCTAAACAATGTACTGTAATGTATGATCAAAAAAAGAGAGAGAGAAAGAACAAGAGAGATGAAAAGGCTGAAATCTACTCCCTTATGGATCTGACGTCAACATCTTGTTCATGGCAGACATTACAAGATACAAGAAATCTTGCTTGCAGGGTCAGACATGTGAAAGCCCAAAGAAGCTATGCATTATTTATTTTTGTCAGTCTTCACAACTTAATTTTCTTGATTTCAAAGTAGTTTCTCTTGGTCTGGAGGTAATAAAAGTCAAAAAGTGCAAAGCATTCTAAGTGCAAAAAATATAATATAATATAATATAATATAATATAATATAATATAATGCCATGAATTCCAGACCTTCAGCCGTCAGTCTGAAGGTCTGACTACGCGAGACTAGCCCAAAACTAGCCCAATCGCGTTTCTAGGGGGGACCCCCAGTAAAAATCGCATTCCGGGGGGTAAAATACACGTTTTTTTTGGCAGGGTTCCCCTAGTAAAATTTGCATTTTAGGGGCTAAATATCACGTTATTGGGGTCGCTTCAACCCACGGACATGAAAAACAATCCACGGTAACAGTGTTAAAGTAGCCCAATTCCACGGGAAAACCGCGGACTTGGAAACACTGATATTACTTGACAGATACTTATATTGCATTACATGTCATGTGGATGTGCGCATGTATATGGATTTTAACATGGATAATGGACACATATGGGTAAGTCAGAAGCTGCTGTGTGTCTTGCTGCTACGAAAAAACATTTCCTGCCAGCAGCATTAAACACCTGCACAGACACAAAAAGCTCTCGCTCCTGGCACCCAACTGTGTCCCATAAATAATCACAGAGACACACTACAGAGAACATGCATTTCTAAACAATGTACTGTAATGTATGATCAAAAAAAGAGAGAGAGAAAGAACAAGAGAGATGCAAAGGCTGAAATCTACTCCCTTATGGATCTGACGTCAACATCTTGTTCATGGCAGACATTACAAGATACAAGAAATCTTGCTTGCAGGGTCAGACATGTGAAAGCCCAAAGAAGCTATGCATTATTTATTTTTGTCAGTCTTCACAACTTAATTTTCTTGATTTCAAAGTAGTTTCTCTTGGTCTGGAGGTAATAAAAGTCAAAAAGTGCAAAGCATTCTAAGTGCAAAAAATATAATATAATATAATATAATATAATATAATATAATATAATGAATATATGAACAAAATTGAACATTGAACATAGGATCTTAATGGAAAAGTTTATTTCTTGCACACGATTTATGAATTCCACAAACAAAAAATACTCTTCTATCTCTCAAGTCTTACAAACAATAAGCCTTTCCCCAGATGTTGCTTAAAACAAATAAACGGAAAAAGGTTCGATCTTTGTAGAGAGGGAAGCATTTCTGTCTTGGTTTATGTTGACGTGTCATACTCACCCGCTGGTGGCTGACAGCACACTGTCTCTAATTGCACTGCAACACTGCTCAAAGTGTCATGTGAGAACATAAGCTGTATGTTCAGGACACAAAACCAGACTGAAACCACCACCTTCATATCTGCCAATATCTCAGTCCGGAAAACAGTCAACCCACAACCGATCTGGGGGAAAACAAGGCCTTACTCAACCTTATCCCACACAACGTTTCCAAGCACCTTCAAAGGAATTAATTTCTATTGGTCAAGTAATGTGTTTATGCTAATGAGCTGCTGTTTGATTGGCGGATAGCACTCCATAGCCAATTAATTCGTTTTCGATTTGCTGCTTCACTCAACTCTGTCAAAAGGCTCATTTGAAATGTCAAGCGTTTGCGATGTCAATCGGCTCTTCTTTGCAAAGATGAATATTTTTCAGTTATTTGTTGCAGATTATGGATGCTTTTGAAATACTTGCTTGAAGGAGAATATGACACACAAGTCAATGTGTCTAGAATTGAATTCGGTTATTTTGTCACTAGTATTTCAGCTTCCAGCTCCCAAAACTGGTCTTTTAATTCATGTTTAATATGAAGCGGGGCAAACTGCTGCCCCATGGTGAGCAGGAGGTCACATTTTGCCCACTTCAGCAGGAATTGTATTTGATACAAATTTGATACAAATACTGTCATTTCTACCGTTAAACTGGGCTGTTTCTGAATGGGTGAGTTGATGGAAAATAACTGCTTACTACACAAACGTTAGGCAGGCGCTTGGTGTGCATGATGTTTCTCGGTTCAATATTTAAGTCCATAGTTTTTAATCATTTATCCTTGTCAAAAGCAACCCCCAAATGTCTGTTATGCAACACAGTCTGTGCACTTGTAGCAAAGCTTTTATTCAGGAGGGTTTATATGGAAAGCAGCACTGTTACTATGGTTCATACTCTAGGTTAGGGATTTTAACAAACTTCAAGCCTAAAATATTAAACTCCGGCACATAATTCATCCTTCACCATTTGTACATGAATAAAACCTCAAACACCTTGTTGGGGTGTTATTTTTCCAAGCAGACTTTTTAAGCATTTTCTCTGGCATGCGATGAAACAGATGGGAAAAAAAATCCACTGAGTTGCACTGTAGGACTACAATCACCTTAACAACTCAACAGAACACCTTAGCAACTGCACTGAAATGTGCGCAGGAGAGCAGCAATTTAAAGTCAACATGAAAGGACATTCAGTATTCAATAACAAAAAAGTGGGTGTACTAGAATAAGTTTATTTGCTATGTTTGCTGTAACTTTTATTATATTAACATCAAACATAAAAAAAAGGAAAAAGCTTAATTATCTACAACAGTAAAACAATGCCAACATATCTATTGGTATTGTGATTGTTAACTAAAACTATTAAAAACATACATAAAATAAAATAATGTATATTTTTAAATCAATCAGAAATAAAATAATATAAAATATAAATATCACATAAAAAAAGGTTTAGAAATGTGGAAAATAACTAAAATACCAGTAACACTTTACAGTAAGGTCCCATTAGTTAATATTAATGCATTAACCACAATTTACTACTACTAATACTTTATTTATTACAGTATTTATTCATCTTTGTTAGTGTTAGATTATAAAACTACAGCTGTTCATTTTTAGTTCATGTCAACTCAGGTCCATTAAATAATGTTAACAGATACAATTTTTAATATTAATAATGTATTAGTATATTTTGAAATTAACATTAACTATGATTATTACACTATTACTATAACTATTACACGGCTCTGTGGAATTATTATTATATATATTATAATTATTATTATAAGGTAACTAACAAACTGGTAAGATTTTAAAACATTTTCGTCTTAAATCTTTTATCGCCATAATTATTTATGTGGTAAAATGTTGTGTAATAAGTGGTTTGACTGCACCGTATCCCTTAAATGTCAGTCTAGTTTGAACTTGCCGCTTGCTCACAACTGCTGTGTTCACGGAAGCTTTGCGTTCAAATATTTAAACTCAAATCAATATTTCGTTTCTAAATATTTACTTATGTGGCAAGTAGCCGTGTAATAAGCGGGATAATGTACATCCAGCCGGTTGTTATCACAGAATAACCCCCTTCAGGGTGATACAAGACCCTGTCGGGGGGTTATTCTGCGATAACAACCGGCTGGATGTACATTATCCCTTACTTAATAAATGTTTTAGAAATACTTTTCATTGTTAGTTCATGTTAACTAACATAGTTAACTATTGGAAACTAGTCGGCGCCGATAGCTTCGTGGGAAGCGTGTCGACATGTAGCGTTGTAGCGTTGTCCCGATCCCCCCCTCTCCAACTTCATTTCCTGTCTAACTACTGTCCTATCAAATAAAAGGCAAAAAAAAATAAAAATTAAACTTATTATAAAGTGTTAACAAAATAAGTTTAAAGTTGAAGCACCAAAATGACTAAAACTGAAACTTTATAAATTAAAGCTAAACTGAAATATAAAAAAAAATAAATGTATAAAAATGGCAAAAGCAAATAACAATTACTAAAGCTCAAATTAAAATGAAAACTGAAAATATCAGAATATTAAAATAACCAATTCAAAATATTAATAAGTACTATTATAGTATATAAATAATATAACAACACTGACAACTATTTGGCTATTTGTTAACATTATTTCTGTCATATGTGAAAAACATTTAGTAAGATATAACTAGTAACTGTCAACTAGCAGTCATTATAGTATTAGTTGACTGTCTGCTTAATATCTCCTAACACTTTATTTTGATGGTACGTATGTAAGTAACTTTGCAAGTATGTTAACTACTTCTATTAACCCTAACCTAACCCTACTAACACTCTAATGAGAGTTAGTTAACATGTAGTTGCAAATTAATGAATGTTAGTTAAGTCAGTTGCAAAGTAACTTATACTTAGTAGAACGTCTAAGTGCACTATCGAAATAAAGTGTTACCAAAAGTTACATTACATTACATTATAGAATTTTTGAATGCCATTTTTACCGAAGCCTTCATTGCACCCTATAAAGTGTGGATTTTTGGCCATAATACTGCTAATTGTTTGTTACAGTCTGTGTTTTGGTCTCTCTGATCTCAAAGAACTTCAAAACCTCGGCATAGTGCGGTTAATAAGTCATCAAAGAAATGAAATAAAGTATTGAATAGAATTAGAAAATATCTAAGCAATACTGCGGCATTCCCTAACCTGAGCAATACTGTCAGAATATCCGCTGATTTATCTTCCCCCTTAACTAATGGAAAAAACACTGAGAATAAAAATGATCACCTTGAAGCAATAAAAAGCAGCTTTCAGTGGGAAAACAGCCACGTTCTGTCGCATAACAACACTTCAACCTTCACTGCAGCGGCAGGATATCTGAGTGACACTCCGACTAATTAAAATTCCCAAATATTATCAGCTTGACAGCAACAGCTTTCAACTCCTCTGATAAGGGGCTGTACTAGAAAGGTCCTTCTGTATGCAAACGTGCAAAAAGATGCCTTCAGAAATCAATTGATCTATTAAAGTAACTGGGTCGTTAAGAGATCTGAGCGCTGGTTTAATTGCCCGTGAAAAAAAAGGGAAAATAAAATGTCATTGTGATGATTTGGCACAAACACAATGATCAAGGGAAGATTCATTCTGAGTACTTGTGAAGTTAGGACATATTTCTCACTCAAATTCAGCGTCTGTTGTGAATAAATAAATAAGGTTGACACTTTGAGGTAGCACTTTTGAAAAACAGCCCAAGCTAGGTGCCAGCCGGGGAGACCTAATTTATTTTGAACATCTTTGTTTGGCTAAAATCTTTTAATTCAGAGCAAGAAAGCCACTCAATCTGAGCAACATCTTTGTAATGCTAATAATTAGTTTCATGTACTCAGATCTTTGACTATCAGCACAAAAAGTAATCAATTGCAGTCTGTTTAGTTTTTATGTGCCAATATAATATAATATAATATAATATAATATAATATAATATACAATATTTTAAAGATTTTTTTTGGTATTTCGCATGGTCTATTATTGGAGTAGTGTCAGCCGGGTGGGTCCTATTCACTGGGAATAAAATAAATAAAAAAATAATAATAAAAAAAATAAAATAATTAATTATTAATTCATTACATGTATATAGCACTTTTCTAGGCACTTAAAGCACTTTACATTGTGAGAGGGATCTCCTCAACCACCACCAATGTGCAGCATCCCCCTGGATGATGCGACGGCAGCCATATTGCGCCAGAACGCCCACCACACACCAGCTTACTGGTGGAGAGGAATATAATGTGAAAAATGTATGAAAAATACAACCTGATAATGCAGTTAATTTCAATATGTTGTGTTAATAATATAATATAATATAATATAATATAATACAATATAATATAATATCTGCATTATATTTGTATTTAGCCTATTTATTTATTTTTTTGTATTATTTTGATCAGGCACTAACAGATCTATCCATTAATCCATGCATCCATCCTATTCTAATAAAGGCAATTTCATCACAAAAATTGTTTTGTCAGGTAACCTAGAAATCATTCAGCATTCTCTTATTAAATAACAGTGGTGTTCCGTCCATATGAGCTGTGCATGCTCTGCATACCCAGGTCGTCTGAGGGAACGAGTTCACGGGCTAATTAATATAAACATGATTATACGTTGATCCCTTGTCATTTGAGGTGTAACTTAAAGCTTAATAAAGTGTTGGTAATATGTACGTAAAATTATTTATTTGACAAACAATGGTAATTTTCTGTAAATCTACGTCAGTTACGAAAGCTTCTAGGCGAGCGGATTCTCCACAGCTTTGGCGCCTTTTAGCACGTTCTCAGTAGTTTGTTGGCATGCGGCTGATTTCATGCGCGAGGTAAGCTGTCAGCGAAGTGCTCACCCAAGCGGAAAAATGCGCTATTGCTGCCAGATCTCGACTGCCAAAAATTACATTGTGTTTGATGCAAAACTAACTCGACTAAATCAAATAATAATAATAATAATAATAATAAAAACATTGTAACTGTATATTTTCATGCTTTCTCAAGCAAAGCAAATTTGTAAAATCCACTGAAAACATATCTGGTCATAGACAATGTTGAAGATATACATTGTCAACATGCCTAAGTGGTAATTAAATATATATATATATATATATATATATATATACATCTCATCCGAAGGACGGTGCTTTTTGTCAGTATAGTGTCCCCATCACTGACTGTACTGGGGTGTTAGGACTCACACAGACCACATGGTGAGCACCTCCTGCTGGCCTCACTAACACCTCTTCCAGCAGCAACCTAGTTTTCCCAGGAGGTTTCACATCCAGGTACTGACCAGGCTCAACCCTGCTTAGCTTCAGTGGGTAACCAGTCTTAGGCTACAGGGTGATATGGCTGCCGAAAATAAAAATCATTCAATCAATGCAGAGACATATTGAGCTGGGGAATCCCCCATCTCCCCACCCTCTGAATATTATGTATCATAAAGTAACTACGTGTAAACTTTATTTGGCGGTTTTTACATGGAAAAGCTGCTATAAGTTTTTCTAGCATTTGAATAACTATGGATAAACCTGAAACAATAGAAGAAGGATTGGAGATGAATTTCATTTACAAATAAGGTAGGAAATGTGCATGCTGTTATATTGACACCTGCCACTAGTGTTGTCAAAAGACTCGGTACTTCGGTACCAAGTCGGTACTAAAAAAATGAAAACGTTACGGTACCAGTTTTTTTTAAAGGGGTCCTATTATGCTTTTTCACTTTTTCAACTTTAGTTAGTCTGTAATGTTGATAAAAGTTACAAAGCTCAAAGTCCAATTCAAAAGGAGATATTTTATTTAACAGAAATCACTTTTTAAAAACTACAACGAACGACTCGTTTGGACTACAACGCATATTTTCCGGGATTTGTGATATCACAAAGATCGATGACAAAATAAAGACTTTGTAAAAGAGCATAATAGGACCCCTTTAAGTACCGGTGGTACCGAGTACCTGGTTAACCTGGTTCTTGATGCATTATCCGAAAGGTGTGCAGATGCGTTCTCTCTTCATAAAAACACTGAGACGTGGCGACCTCAAAAGGAGGAAACACATCAAACTAACAAAACACTTTAAAGACCGACACCCGGATCAGATGAAAGAGTTCAAGCAGGTAAAGTTCAATTAAATTTCTAATATTTAGATCTTATGTTATGAATATTATTCCATATTTTAATTTGAATTTCGGATTGAAATAAACATTGCCGTTAGCATATACGTAGTTAATCGTTAGCATAAGCGCGGCTAACGCTAATATAATGAGCATTAGAATTAATTTTGGCTTATTTGATTACAGCCGTTACCGGGGAAACCTCTATCTTTCCCGCTCTCCAAGTGCCTCCTGCTGGCAGAGAATGAATTTGCAAATAGAGTGCAAGTCTGTGGGAAACACCGCTTCTGTTATGAATATTATTCCATATTTTTATTTGAATGTCGGATTGAAATAAACATCGCCGTTATTAGCATAGTTAATATTTAGCATAAGTGCGGCTAACGCTAATATAATGAGCATTAGAATGAAGTTTCTTTATTAATTATTTAATACTCCTATAACTTTTATTAGGGTAAAAAAAAAAAAAAACAGGAGGACATGATGATATTTACTATTTTTATACACCAGAGGCTATTAAATGAATTGTGAATCTAAAATATGCGTGTTAGAGAATGTACAAATGGTTAACATTGTTTATGTGATATCAGTCCGTCAGAAAAGCAGTTCTGGGCTTTTATTTTTAGCTAACTTAGTTGTTATTCTTGGCTGGATAACTCTAGCAGGTTTTAAAAGCCCTTTCAAATTAAGTATGTACACAGTTTGGATTAAATGAAAGTATAGTCAAATTTTGTCTCCTGTATAGACTTTACAATAAGATACCATTCATTAACATGACTTCATGCTATTATCTAACATCAATTTACAGTGAGAGAACAATATATTTTTACAACATTAATTAATGTCTTTGAATGTTTTTTAATACAAACACTTGATCATTCATGTTTTTTCATTGTGCATTAAATAATTTTAACAGATTGAACTTTTGATTTTATGTATTAGTAAATTTTGAAATTAAGCCTAAGAAGAATACTTGCTATAACTATTGTTTATTGATAGGTCATGTTATCTAACAAATTGAATCTTATTGTAAAGTGTTTTTAATACTACAGTTTCCATCTATTTGATATACACTTAATACATGCAATCTTATCTAAATTTCTTATAAAAGCTGAGGTTTGTTATTTACTGAAAAGTTATATTTTAGCTGGTGTCAATGATCTAATGTTGCATTTGGTCAGACTCAGCCCACTGCTTTACTCAAGTATATTATATTTTGCTTTTACAGCTGCAGACTGAGGAAGATCCTGAAACACACCAGCAAACCCTAAAACAGACAACAGTTTACAGATGTTTTTCAGCGGCAGCAGAAATATGACAAAAACTTTTGGGTGAAACTTGTTTACTTTTTTTTCATACTTTTATTACTTGAGGAAAATAAGTATAAAGAATGGCACTGATTTTTGTACATTTTTTTAATTAGTTTTTTAATTAGCATGCTTTTGTGTTTTGCTTTGGTACCGAAATTGGTACCAATAAATAAATAAATAAGTAAATTAAATTATCAACAAATTAAAAACAATAAAATAAATTGCACAATAATACACTGATGTGGGAACAAAAAAATAACAAATTAGTGATTATCTATGCAGAAAACAAAACATTGGCTGAAATATTTACATGATAACGGGTTGATAAATAAATCTAGAGATTTTCATCATTTCAGTATAATTTCTGTTCATCCAGTTTAGATGAGCAAAAAATGACTTCAGATAAACCCCTAAATGACCCACAAAACAGAACAGACTTGCTCTCCATGTCTGTGCATTCCTCTGTAACTAGGCCAAAATAAGTTGCAATGTGGACCAGAATTCTGGTTACATGAGACCTCCCTCTCTCTCTCTCTCTCTCTCTCTCTCTCTCATATTAATAAATAAGATGAAATATTTAATTTAAAAAAGACAATTAAAATTAATTACACAATGCTCCCATTAAATGCCTGAGACAGACTGGTGTCTTTGCTTCAAACAAAAATGTAAAAATAAAAATGGCGACATATAAGAACATTTTCCAAACCAGACCAAAGCTGTGACCACAGAGTTGTGATAAAAACCACACCGTGAGAAATAAAAACCACTTATACCCTTGAGTACACAGTATGTAAGCAGAGCTCTTCTCTCCTGCGAAGGCGTTAAACTCAATAAGAGGCAGAAGTGTTGAGGGCCGCGGTGTGGGCAGCCTGAAGATCCTGCTGTTTGCCTGAGAATCTAGAGCTAAGGCAAACAATATATGTGTGAATGAGAGAGAGAGGAGACCGAGAAATGCCCCGAGCTCTTTTCTTCAAGCACCACTCATGATGTAATCCAGACCACCGGCCTTCATTTCCATACTGATAAATATCACGGTCATTAAAGGTCCCATGGCATGAAAATTTCACTTTATGAGGTTTTTTAACATTAATATGAGTTCCCTAGATTAAGATACTTAAAAACTGCAGTTTAACCAAACAGAAGCTACTCGATCCCACAGTAGTCATCAGGTGAACTAACAGAAAGTAATTACAATCATTACATTACACTGAAGAATTTAAGTTGTTATTCATAAATAATCTACATGACTAAATTGAGTCTGAATCGTTTGGGTTTGTGAACTGATTCACTGTAATGATTCAACTCAAAATAAAGATCATGAATCACACATCGCTACTCTTTCAAGCTTTTATAAAAGCACCAACAGAAACTAGGCCAGATGTTGAGGTTAAAAGAGAAAGATGGCTTATATTTCTGTTTGTTTCTCACACAAAGCTATCATATGAGCCTTATGAACCACCTCTAGACTCCTCCTCTTTTTACTTGCACTATATTGAAAAGATATCCTGTCCACATATTTCATCATGGTCATCTGGTCACTTATTACTCATTATGTTATCTTCAGACTGTATTGCATTACCATCATCATCCTCCTCTTATGAAGTGGCCTTATCATGTTTATCACCATAATAATGATCATAATTACTGGATAATGACTCATTTCTCCTGTTACCTCTTGGTTTACAGTCTATCTGGTTTCCTGTCCAGACGCCCACCAACCGACTGACACCCAATATAAGAAGAGCCTTCTCAGACGCTGACTGCATATTAAAACAAGGCAGAATCAGACAACAGAATCATGTCTCCTTAAAGGCCTAAAGATACAGGCGTAGAAAGCTGATGGAAATAGGATGAGAGCCTTTCAGAGACAGATGGGAAACAGGAGGGATAGACAGAGAGTGAGAGAAAGAGAGACACCTAACAATAGCAGATGGGAGTGAGAAATGAGGTGTGTGGGAAAAAAAAAGAAAACGTACAATTATTTTGGGGATTTTTTGGTAGAGATTTCCACTTAAAGAGAAGTTAAAAGTCTCTTTTATGTATTATTCACCCTCATATTGTTCCAAACTCATTTGCATTATTCTGTAGAATAAAAATTAAGGTATATGCTTTAAAATTCTTAACATTTTTAAAGAAGCATATATATTTTCTCAAAATTACTGACAAATATATTGACTATATATAGTTATTCACCCAAATCTTGTCATTTGTTTATTTATTTATGTGCATGTGTAGACAAATAAATAAAGACAAGTTTTGGGTGTACTGTTCCTTTAAGATGGTGTTTGAGTGTATATGTGTGCATAGGTGGATCTGATTAGCATGCCAATGATTCTGAGATTTCATGTTTGCATGCCTTCAGCATGTTTTTGACCATGCCATTCATAAGCTCGCTCATGAATATTACTTTTCTAATTACCCTCGGCTCCACTACAAAGCGCAATTGACTAGAGAATATAATCAAACTGAATATCCGTGCAAGGAGGCTTTGTGCTCTGGGGCCCTCCGTCTTACATTGTTATTCACATAGAGACAGTGTTCATAAAGCAAAACGTGAACAGACAATAATTTAGTCCATTTAGCCTCCCCTTCACTGCGTACCAAATAAATTTGCACCTATAAATCCAGAAATGGAGATGGAGGGAAATTATATTTATTTTGCAGCGCTTGGGTAATTCCATTGAATGCCTTAAAAAATCAAAGGTGCAAAAGTAAGGCACCGTGTTAAAATTTGCTTACTTTTCACCACAAAGCAGCCATTTAGAGACAAAGAGCTAAAGTACCTCCATAAAGACCCATTTGCTCTTTTACAGCACTTGTAAAGATGGGAAAGTGGTATTATTACTAAATTTGAAGCACTTTGGGTCTTTGTAGACAAGGGGGCTTCACTTACTCGCAGTCTCTCTACAGACACAATAAGAGCAGCGCACACGACATCGACCACCCGTGGCAAGAGCTGATAATTCTTAGACCAGTAAACAGTGGCATGTCCCAGTGGAGAGAGATTAAAGAGCGAGAAACCATGTGAGAAGTAGACAAAGAGAGTGAGATTTGCACTGAGTACCACTTGGATAAATGAAGTAAACTCCATACTGCAGTCATCTCGATAGGAAAGGAATGGAACTCACGATACTATCTAAGTCATTCTGTCTACCAATATAACATCGATCTGCCTCTCTTCTGTTTTTCCCCTACTGATCTTTAGACATGGGATAAAACTTTACCAGCAATTACTTTTAAAAGTAGCAACATTTGCACTCTAATTAGAGAATTTTCTTAAAACCACATTGCATTATCACTTTCTACCCCTTAAAAGATCCATCTGTTTTTAATAGTTAATGTAGATTCAAATAATAATAATAAAAAAATGCATCCAATTAATTACACAATATGCTGAATAAATTAATTGATTGTGTATATCAAGGTACGCTAAGAATGGAGATATTTTGGCAGGCAACTACACTATTTGAATGGAGAAAACAGCTTTATTGATATTGATATCAAATTGTTGTTTAAAATACATTTTCACTTCTTTATTTCCAAATATTACATAACAGTATTACCCACTACCCCTAAAACATACATCTGTTCATGCAGATTAAAATTATAAATTGTTAATCGAAAATGAATCCATTTATATGCTATGCTCATTAGATTAATTGATTGTTTATATATATATATATATATATTTGCTAAGAAAAGTCCCAAAACAAATATTATTTTGGCAGGCAATTAAACTCTTTGAATGGACAAAAACAGTTTTAAAACTGTAGTTTAAAATAGATTTTAACTTCTTTATTTCCTAAAATTTCACAACATTACATAACAACCCCTAAAACATCCATCTGTTCATGCAGATTAAAATGACTAATTGTTAATCAATTAAAAAAATGAATCTAATTAATTATATGCTACGCTTATTAGATTAATTGATTGTGTATATCAATATCCCCCCAAGATTTTGCGAGGCAATTAAACTCTTTGAATGGATAAAAACAGCTTTAAAATTCAATATATTGTGTTTTATTTGATATAATGTTTAATATCAGTTCATTTTGTAATCAGGTCTATCTGGATGTGTTCTTGTAATCTGTCTGCAAAATTTTAATTATTGTACAAATGCTTCAAAGTGACATTTTTGGCTTCTTTTATCAAGTCTCATTGTTTTTCAGCAGCTTACGCCATGAGCATTGTCTTTTTAAGAAGCTGTGTCAAGTTAAAAGAAGTACAGCTTTGAAAAATACATATATTGCGTATGTTTCCTCCAATTAGCTGCTTTTGAACTTATGAATTTTGCTTGCTCTCATTAATTAAATTGACAACCCTAATTAAAATAAATATGAACTTTAAGAAAAACTGAATCAAATATCCTTCAGAAACTGATTTCTAACACCTTTTCCCCATCCTTTCTTCAATCCCCTACTGGTTTCAGGGTCCAGATTTGGACCCAGGAGCAGCACACCTCGGATAAGAGCGGTCTCCATGGTAACCTCCAGCCCGCAGCCATCTGTGTGAGTATTGCATTAAGGCCGTCGGTTCAGGAGTTTAGGGAGCTGGTAATTCATTCGACAGCAACAGGGCTGAACTACTGTGCGAGGTTAGACCCATAATCCCTCTAAAGGAATACCGGTGCTCTTTGACAGCTAGGGACAGCGATGAGGGAAATAAATCATGCCGACCATGCTTGAGCTGTATTTTGGAAATGCGGTGGCTGGAAGAGTACAAAAACTTCACCAGTCACTTCAAAGTTCACCCAAGGAGCCACAGACTCACAAGAAGTAATACTGCCACAGGGAAGAATAAAGGTGCCACTTCGTTGAGGGTCTAAATGAACAACTGATGCTGAAAAACACATTTAGCAATTAGCATAAACTGGTTTTCTGGTCTGTTGGCTGGTTTAGAGGTGTTTTGGGTACTTTTTTTTAGCTTGACCAGACTGGAAGACCAGCTAAAACTGACAAACCACAATAGGTTTGTTAATGCAGGGTTTAAAACTGGTGAATAATTGACCCAAACACAGTTGGAAAGTGAAAAGGTTGACTGCATGTTGACTTAAACCAATGACAATGAATGAAAACAAACCTATATTCTTCATGTCACACATACGCCCAAAACAAACACTGAACAAGAAGAAATAGCGCAAGAGCAATAAACAACTCCAGTGTTATGGTGATATTGATTATTGAAAGAAATGCCATTACAGCTCATTGATTTAACTTCTCAGCACCTATTAATCATGCATAAGGGATTTTACTTCCGTCTGCATCTAAACTGTCATTAATCGTCTCTCTTAAGCTTGCGGTCAACATTTAATTATAACCTAAATATTGGTCAACATCAACAGGGAAGTTTATTGATCATATAAGAAGACTTCTGCAGCCATATTTTCCCCTTAAAAATGAATACATATTTAATTTCCTAAATAGCATTGATATGTGAATTCATTATTATAGCTTGCATGAAAATGGCATGCACAGTGAACATTTTCTGAATGCTACTTTGTGCCTTTTGTCGTAATGGAAGAGAATATTAAACTGCACACATTAACACAAGCCCATTAGGATTCCCACACATTTTGACTAACGAATTTCAATGACTTTTCCAGTTGTTTGTGATTACCAGACAAGGATTTTTTAAATATCGTTTTATAGAGACTACACTCACAAAAAACAACTAGCTGATGAAATATTGTAGACCTGTTAAAATAACTAGAAAAATGCATGTTCATTTCAAATATATATATATTTTTAAAGTCTTGTAAATCATGAACATCCTGACATTTCCAGTTTTTCCTTGACTGTAAATATGCAAATAAATAAAAAAATAAATGTGTTTTTTTGCATCCTACATCCATACCTTCATTGTCTTTTATTGTAAAGTTAGGGTTGGCAGGAACTCCTCCAGGAAAAGAGAAGGAAAATCCCTTTCCATTGGCAAAATCATCTTTATCCACAGCCGCGATTGTCTGAATGACCTGCCATCAACAGAACCGAAAAAAAAGACATGAGAAACACTTTCTTTTTATAGTGAACTTTGTTAGCTTTGCTTTAGCTTTTGGGTCTCTGGTGATGCTTGACTGATAAAGTTTTTCTACTGTAGTTACAGTAAGATGCCTGGATTGTACAGTATATATGGATTCACCAGTTTCCCATGCGGAAGACCCACCATCCTAAATAAAATTTAATTCAGCAGGGTTCAAAAGCTCAGAACATAGTTTTGCTCGATTCTTTCTGTTCCCTCCCCCACCCCCCTCTCGCTCTCTTCTCAGAGTGAACTTTTGAAATCTCTGCTGGCATCTCAGCAGCTGTAGGATTCTGTGTGCTTTGTGCATCAAAACCAGTGCGGTCCATTGTGAGTTGCACATCCATGTGCTTTACTCCCTTCAAAGAGCAATACCTTCCAACTGAAGAGGTTCAGACTGAAGGAGACCTTAATTGGATTGCCTTTCGCTTGTGTGAAACCAGAAATAATAAAAGGCTGACAAATTCACAATGCCATTTGTTAAAGTTAATGCTTGTATATTACTGGAAATGTTTCTTGAATAATTGTGTTGTTGTTATATCGATATCTGTATCATTTTATTATTATCAAGTTATTATTGATTGATTTTTTTATTTTTTCAAAATAGGATCATTTATAGAAAAACACTTAGTCTGCAATTAGGCTGGAAACAGACAGTCCTGCATTAAACCATTGGTATATAAACTATAATATTGGACTGTTTAAGGTCATGCCAAAACATCTCAATCGGATTTAAGTCCGGACTTTGACTAGGCCACTCCAAAACCTTCATTTTGTTTTTCTTGAGCCATTCAGAGGTGGACTTGCTGGTGTGTAACTGATAATAAGCGTGCAGCAAATCAGCATATTAGAATGATTTCTGAAGGAACATGTGAACATATACTTGCACACGCTTCAGCTTTAACATCTGAGCAAACTTATAAACTTAAGTCCTAAATTCTCCCTTCTTTATCAAACCAAACTTACAAAGAACAGTTAAAACTGTTATGTTAAAATACTTTCTCTTATTCCATATTAAATGCAATCAACTGTAAGTAAACATCTGTAGGCTGATTTTACAGTGTCTAAACTGGCGCTGTCAAAACATTTCTCTGTTTCTTTGAACCAGGTTCATCTTCAACCAGCCCACTCACCAACACCAGGTCAACAAATGATGTGACTCTGGGGGCGGGACCATCTGTTTTTTCAACCAATGGCAGGCAGGGGGAGGAGTTTGCAACACCTGTTTGAAAATGGTTTTTATTTTTTAAGTCAGTTTGATGATTCTAGTGGTGCAGAAAGTACACATTCCACTTAAAACACATGAAAAGTGCACAGAAGCACTTTAATGTGCTACTCCCGTAATGTAGTGTGGATAATTTCTGGAATTGGATGTACTGTTTTATGTTGGGAACACAGGGGATATTAAAATAGGCTTAACCTCATCTGTCCTTCATTTTCTCTCGCTCTCATCCTTCTCTTTCTTTGGGCTGCTGGTGAAAAACAGCCTATCAAAATTAAATGGAAAAGTGTGGGTAGGAAAATAGGAGTCTGCTTTAGTGAATCAGAGCTGTCACGCTTTGTTGATCAGATTTTTTATTCTCATTGAGAGATGATTAGCATTCCTATAACCCCCTTCCATTTTTCTATTTCAGCCCCTCTAAATATTCACGCTTTTTTCTCTACACCATTCATGGCAGGGAACTATGGCAGTTTGTAAGGGAATTTTCAGTGCAGGCTGATATGTAAATCCATATTGATCAAACCCATATTATAATATTTCAGATGACCAACTTATCATTTGTTAATACAGTAACTGCTTGCATTTTTAATCACAAAAATACATATTTATGCATTACATGCATATGAATTATGCTCATTAGGAAGTAAACTGATTAAAACAGCAGTTAGTTTCTGTACTTTAACTGTTAGGTTCTGTTCGGCCTCCCTCGCCTTCTCTGCCAGGGAATGTAGGTGTCAGAGAGAATGTGAGACAGAGAAACAGTTCGACCATTGTGGGACTTGCCTGTCCTGCCCTGGTGCTTTCACAGATGATGATCTCGTCTTCTGTGTTGATCATCGGAGGATTGTCGTTCACATCCAGGACTTGCACTGTAACAGGCACGTGGCTCTGAAGACTGGGATTGTCTGAAAACAAAACATTGCAGCATGTGGAAAAATATCAGATAGCTTATCTGAAAAAATATCCGAGCAACAAGAAAAGTTCTTCAGGAACATCAAGCAGCATTTGTGCACTGAAGATAATGGTAATGGAGATTTATCTATCCATTAAAACATTAATAAACCCACCATCTCATCGATCCATCCCTTTATTTATAGATTAAACCCATCTGTGGTGCATTTAAAGTGCTTAAGCAACAAAAATCACTTGGAAACAATAACACACGAGAAGCATGACTTCTCATAGTTCTTAGAAGGTTCAAACTTTTTCCACATTGTTTTCATTGATTGTAAATAACAAATCTGCAGAAAGCTAAACCAAGATAACCATAGTTGACCACAGGTTCCATGTGGACTGGGACATTAGTGAACTGGAATATAGTTTTGCTGAATATCAAATTACATAAAAAAACAGATAAACAAATAGCATGGCAATAACCAATTAATTCCTGACTGGCAAACACAGGTTAAGCAACTTTCTATCAAGTCTGTCTCAAAAGAACACACATCTGAACTGTAAATTCTTAGAGGAAAGTCAATTTGCATGCACTCCTTGATCCCTGGGTGGGATCCGGCTAATTTTGTTTACAAATTGGCTAAATCATCTAATAGCAATTCTCAGAGAGTCAGACCCATACTGATTAAATTAATTTGAATCAAAACACTATAAATGCAAAAACGCAGAAATTAACAAGGCATTATAATGCTCATACATTTAAAAAGAGGTCCACAAGAAGGACATCAAAATATTCTGTGCAGTTACACATTGAGTAATTAACAAGATAAATTACATTCAGTTAGGGTCTTTTGAAATTACTTTGCATATTTTAGACTCACATATCACATATTTTAAATTAATTAACTGATATTACAAAAAAGAAAAAAAGAAAGAAAAAAAAAAAAACTCCAACCTTTTTTGCAAGTTCTTACCAAAGCAAAGCATGCACAGACAGACAGACAGACAGACAGACAGATAGATAGATAGATAGCCAGATATATAGACAGATAGACAGATAGACAGATAGTCAGATAGTCAGATACATATACATATAGATAGATAGATAGATAGATAGATAGATAGATAGATAGAGAGCTCAGTTGCCCTGTATCGACAGCTAAACTGTGTGAGCTCATTAAAAGAAGAAAAACAGGGAAAAATGATCAAATGGACAGCAGTGGGGTTTCTGATGAATAACACCTCGTTATTCCCTCTGGGAATTTTCCACACTGAAAAAACTTTAGTAAACATGAATAGAGGCGAACAAAAAGACTATACATATAAACTGATTTAATATTCAGTCAGGATGTTTTCCAGGAAGGTATTGCTATTTTGGTGTATAGAGAGAATAATAATAATAATAATAATAATAATAATAATAATCCCCCCTAAATAAATAAAGACAAACCTTCCATGAGCTCAAAGCCTATTTAAAAGTATCTCCCTCTGTAGAAACCACAACAATGTGACATTTCAAATTTGTGATCTCAGAAAAACTTTTTGAAACTTTTAATTTAAAAGAAAAAAGAAAAGAGCTTAGCAGTGACCACCCACTTCTTCCATAAAGCACTGTGAGGCTGATGATACACGGGGCAACTTTTTGAGCAATTTTGCCTGCATGGGCAACTTCTTTTGAGCAATGTTGCTTGGGCACTTTCCTATTGAGGATGGGTAACAAATGTCTATCTGGATACTTTAGATCGGTCGTGGGCCCTGTGTCTCACCTGGTTGCCCAATGACGGCAACATTGCCAAAAGTTGCCCGGAAACATTCCTCAAAAAGTTGCCCAGTGTATCATCAGCCTAAATGATGTAATCGAGTAAATTTATTTGCACTGTCAAACTAGGATACTGAACTGAACAATTAGCTGTTAATGATGTATCTAAACACATTGTGTCTCTCTTCTGTATGTGTGGTATGCAAGGTATGTCTTGACTCATTTGTGTTGTCAGATAAAAAAAAAAAAATGCAAATAAGAACAAGCCAATAAACAACTTCCAAAATGATTTATCTTTGGAAATAACCCACATACCATAACATCACAATCTGCCATTGCCTACTTTATTAACTTAACTTTATGTTAGCTTTATGTTAACTCCATAACTTAATGTTTTTATGAGCTTATAATAAGAGGACATGGCAACACTTCAAAAGTGCGCTCTGCGAAGCTGCCTTCAAAACATGAACAAAACACGATGGCTCTGTTGACAGTGGTTTAGTTAAAATTTTTCAGCAGGGTCACTGCAGTTATTTAAATGCGGTTGTCACTCCTGAAATTCTACAGTGTGTACGTGGCCGCAGATGAACGTTTTTAGCTTCAAATCAAAGGTTATAAGGTTGTGATTCATCTTAGAGCTGGTTTGGTAGTGTCTTTAAGAAATTTTGAACCAAAACAAGTTGTCTCTCACTGTTGTGCTCTATTGTGATGTGCGCAGAGCGTAGGTTGTCTAAGATCTGGCAAAAAAGGCCAGATTTATCAGTTTTATAATGCAAAACATTCATGCACCACAACTAGACATATCTAATAAAATAACATGATATGTGTCAATAGCACAGCTACTGTTAAATGCAATAAATGCAATATAATTGCTGAGAAGTCTTATAAGCATCCAGGCCAAGTGAGTTCCTCTCCCTCGTCATCCTCACTAACGAGCACTCTAACATGAATTCACACCCACAGCGGGACCACAAATGAACATTTCTCAGAATGAAGCCTTTAACGGCAAAGCCATCGCCATGGCAACAAACACACCATTAGTAAAAAAAAAATCGACTCCCTTCAATGTATCTTTGATTGCATACAACAATGTTAAACACAAACGCATCAAAACAACATCAGAAATGTGATTTAGTGTTCTGTCATTTTGCGTATTTACCTTTAGGGATATTTGTTTTGTGTTTACACATATTTTATTGCACTTTCATAGCTCAGATTTGATTGTGATTTTCAGAAATGTTCAATATCAAATTCAAAAGACACAAATGAGACAATTGTTCACAGAAAGTATAGTATATAGTATAATGTGGTTATAAAATATACCTTGAACGCACAGAAAACCTTGAAGAGCGTCTGCTGAATGCATACATGAACTGGATTTGAAATGTTGATGAACACAGATCTGAGCACAGTTTGAGACAGTTCAGATGTCTTCTGAGGCTCTCCAGGAGATGAATGCATATCTCTGAGCAGCAGACTTATACAAAGTCTCCATTTGATCTCATTGCTGTCTAGGGAAAATAAGTGTGATATTAAAGCGATGTGTGATTTTTCATTCACATGCTGGATATGTGGAAATGTGGAATATGATTATCATATAGAAGACTGAATGTGTGTCATTGGTGCTGGGTGTAAGGGTAATTACTCTGATAAAATCTGCAGCAGGAGAGTCACATGACTCCATTTACATTACCGCCTGTGATTTTTATCATCTGGGAGATTATATACTACCAATCTTTCCCTGTTTTTGTTCTCTTGCATGAGTGGCTTTGTTAAAGGGCTATTTCACTCAAAAATGTCAAGTCTGCTGTCATTTCCTCACCCTCATTTTGTATCTTCTTCTGCCAACACAAAAGGCGATTTTGTCTTTTTGAAGTGCTGTCAATCGATTAAAAAATAATAATGAATTGCACATTTGTTCTGAAATTAATCGCGATTAATTCCACCTAACATTACAATTTTAATAATTGTTTTTTATTGCAATAATTTCACATTCAATCCTTAAATTAATGTAGAAACAACACAAAGACAGTATATTTTTAATATTTGTATAATGGCAACTTTTTATGACTGAAGGCCAGTATCACTGATACCAATACAACAGATGTTTGAACCAGAAACTGACTGATGATGAAGAAGAGGAAGAGCGTATTATACAGGGGCGTCTACTAGTCCACATATCAGAATGGTAATGCATTTGATGTATCACTCTCTATAATGTCAGACATGATATAATTAACCTTTGGCTTGACTGCACTATCAAACAGCTAATAATGTATTGCTAATGTTACACAAACTATGCTCCTGTTCACTAATGATATGCAAAGCCCCGCCCCACATGTTGACAGACGTGGAACTTATTTCCTACTTGGGAAATAGGTTTCAAACTGCTTTTTTGAGACTGTCTTTGGTAAACTGCAGTTTTAGGGACATGTTCATGTTGACTGATGAATTTGCACATTGTTTGTCTTTAAGCATATTAAAAACACCAGCTAGACATGATAACAACATTAAACATTAATGTTGACCACAGGAGGGGCTTTAAATATTCACATCTAGCATGTTCAATACAGTACCAATGTCCAGTCTGTGAATGAATAATTCTTTTAAGTCGCTGTGACGAGTGGGGGCGGGGCCGAGAGCCGTGGGAACGGAGCGAGGCCGGTGGAGTAATTGATAATGAGCGACACCTGCACCACTCACCGGTCTCGAGTCCCACGGAGGAGCTCCGGAAGGATAAAAGGAGGAGTGACGACAGTGAAAGAGGAGAGAGGACCAGGCCTGGACTTTATTTTATGTTTTGTGTGCGGCAGTCGTCCGCGAGGGGCTGCCGCTTTACTTTCGTTTTGTGTTTGTTTATTTTATTAAAGTTTGAAATGTTCGTCGGTTCCCGCCTCCTTCTTCCCGTGACTACGAACGTTGTTACAGTCGCATCTTTCAATGAATCTGGTTAAAAAAACGAGATCTGAAAGATTTAATCATAAAACAGAATGAACTGGTTCTCAAATTCAACCATCAATGATCTGGATACAGCAATTAACAGCTCACTGGAGGGGAACATTGTGAGTGAACAACATCTACAACTATATTGAGACTGTATAGCTGCAGAATATAGCACACAAGTCAATTAGATTACTTTAATGATATTTTACAGTGCTTCTGGATCCATTTTGAAGCTTGAAAGCTTTTGGCCCCATTAATTTTAATTGCTTGGGGGAAAAAAAAACAAAAACAAAAAAAAAAACAACAGCAATTAATTTTTCTCTTTCCACAGAAGTAAGTAAGTCACATGGGTTTGGAACAACACTAGGGGTGAGTAAATAACCACAACTTTCATTTCTGAGCTAACTATTCCTTATGTGCTTAGAGGTGCGATCTTTGACTATTAACAGGCCTACAGAGTTGCTTTCACAGCAGCAGGAGGGTGAGCGATTTTCAAAGAGAGAAAGCGAACGGCAGTCCGTTTCTCGTGAGTGCAAGAGCCGTTTATTGCCAAGACTTTCTAGGCAAACTAATTTGCGAGTTATTAAAGCTCAGCCAGCATGGTTTCTGGTACCCACCTTCCTCTGTTGCCATGACAGTGATGTTGTGCCAGGGCGTATCCTCACGGTCCAGCAGCTGAGTGGTTCTAATGACTCCGCTGATGGATTCGATATCGAAATACACCTCTTTGTCTTCTCTCTGCTCGATAAAATACCTAAATATAGAAGAGAGAGCATGAATACTGCATGAACCTTTCCGTCTTTCACCCCTCTACATCATGGCTGTGGCATTAGCTTGTATTGCTATACATGACTGGGTCGTGAAACCCGGCCAACTCCATGTGTGGCGAGACTTACTGTATGGCAGGACTATTTGACTTAACCTCAGCCTAAAAGGATATATTTTCAATTTTATAACAAGTATTTTTTATTATATTGACCAAAAGCTTATACAACAGTATGAGTAATTGTACATATAAAAATACATAATAATAATAATTAACAAAATAATTAAATATAATAATTTGATAGCAATAACAGCTTCAAATTGTATAACACTCAATAAATCTAGGCACCATTTCTATAACATCATGTCGCCCAGCTTGATGACAGATCAGTGTGGAAATACAGAGAGGAATATATAATATAAAAAAACTATTCAAGTTAATTTCGTTCATATGCTTTCTCTAAATGGTCAATCACCCTGCAGACAGCAAACAGGTCATTTTTAGTGAGATTTATGAGTGCTTTTGGGTATATGTAATGATTTATAATAATATTCCAAGTGAAATGAAAGTGAATCACAGCTTTAGATAACAGACCTGACACAACCTAAAGATTATAAAAAGAAAGAAAGAAAGAACTACAGGAGGAAAGTGCAAGGAGAAAAACTGCAGCAGAGAAGCATTAGTTGGACATGATTAACAAATCCTCAAGTGACATGCTTTCCAAGCATGAATGTGAAATTAAAACACATTTGCATTTCCTAAAAGAAATACTAGAGTGTGCAAGGCAGCCAAAATTAGAGTTCACATTTTATGTAACCATAAGATTTGAGTTTTGGTTCTGGATAGTTAGTTGTGGTTCTGCTGTTTTGGTTTTGTGGCAAAGGGGTCAAGGTTTACTGGTTAGCATTGGTTGGGTTAGCTATAAGATGCCAAAAAATATTTCCCAATTAAGAGCAGTTGAAAAAGCAGCCATATATTTTGATTGGGAAAATAAGTGAATAATAATAATAAAAATTAGAAATAGATTAACAAATATATATATATATATATATATATATAGCAATACACCATCCAGATTCCATCTACTTGCTGAAAAAAGGCATAAGCGCATAAGCACTCTAAAAATAATTTCTGTTTTTAATAGCTTTCATCATGTTAACTAGGGAGGAATACAGGAAACACAAAAATCTTCTCAGCAAAACACAAAACCTCATCCCGAAATCCTGTTAATGCAACACCAGGGTGTCTATTGTGAAGAATATGCCTTTAAGAACCATTTTCCCTGCAACGTCTCATGAGACAAATGCTTTACACAAATATGATAATGATCAGATGCATCATTATAACAGTTAGGCACGAAACTAAGGAGATAACAGTGACCTTGCTTATTTTTCCATAACGCTAATGCTGATTCTCAAACTGCAATGCCATTTTATTTTTATGCTAATGCTGTAGTATAAATTCTTCTATGGAAATGAAATGCTGTTTTTTTATGGGAAGTGCATATTAAAATCGGGGGAACAAAAAAAAAAAAAGTTTAAATGTGTTATCCTTCAACGTAGACTAAAAAAAAGAGGCCAGGGATTATTTATGAGACTTTTCTCTTGTTTTCTCTTATGTATTTTAATTATTTATTTATAGCAATGATAAATGCTGATGTAAAAAACATTCGTGTGAAACCGAGGATCTCACATTAACCAATGAGATTTGCAGCATTTGCATGATGGCGAGAGTTATGGCCTCTCCGTCACGCATGGACAGTGAAGGTTCATTCAAAGATGGCTTGAAAACACACATCCTCAAACCACCATTACAGGGAGATGCTAATACACCATACAGGTCATATCTCATTACCACAAGAAAATGTGCACCGTCCTTGACTGCATGAGACGAGAGAGAGAAATAACAATGAGGATTTTACACTTTATGCCTTTTACTGCCAGAGAAAGGAACATTCTGACATTTTATTTTTCATGCCTGTTGTTTGCTTGCATGTCATCCAAATGTTATTTTCTCCATGTTCTGCAGACTACGATGTGCACAACATTTATATATAGAATGATTCTTATGGACTTTTCACACTTAACATACATTACCTTGGTGTTTTATTTCACACTCTTCATACATTTCTAGTCAGTAATTAATTCTGGGCAGTCAGATTGACATATTTCTCACTGTGTGTTTCTAAACCCAGGGTTAATGCATATTGCATATTTGCATAATTATATACATTTAAAACATTGATCTGTCAAGTACAGCACACAGCATGCACAATTTTAATAATCACCTTTGTGCCATTACTAGACTGGACTGCTTTTTTAATAGATTATTCTATCTAATTCTACTGTATCTTCTCAATTTCCAATAATAATAATAATAATAATAATAATACATATATATACATATATACATATATATATATATA
>NW_015548192.1:1234843-1235087 GCF_001515605.1 Sinocyclocheilus anshuiensis
ATATTCATTATTTAAAAATGAATATTGTGAATATAATAATAAAATATAAATAATCTAAAATAAAATATAAAGATATAAAATGCGTATAAATGAAAAGTTAATTTTTTTACTGAATTTTATACTGTAGGCTATTTAACGCAGAGCCGATCCTCCCTATACGCAAAATACGCAAGCTGCGTAGGGCCCCCAAAACACCAGGGGGCCCCCTTGCTCTCAAAGATGATTTAATTTTAGTTTCGTTTTT
>NW_015548192.1:1235194-1242481 GCF_001515605.1 Sinocyclocheilus anshuiensis
TGCTGTCGCCCTTTCTACGTAAAAAAAACAGTCTAATCATGTAATGTGAATGTCGTACAGTCTTGCTTGAGACTAAAAAAACAAGTTGAAAGCGTACCGAGCTGCGAGAGAGACACTGTTTCTCAAGCGCTTTCCGCGAGTAAAAAAACAAGTTGAAAGCGTACCGAGCTGCGGAAGAGACACTGTTTCTCAAGCGCTTTCCGCGAGTGCGATTAGAGACGGAGTGAAATACAGACAAATGTGTTTCATTCATTCATTCATAACCACTCATTTTTTTGTTCATACAATGAAAGTCCAAAACAGCTTAGTTACCAACAGTTCTTTTTCATTCATTCATTCATTCATTCGTTCAAACTGCTGATTCATTCAGGAATGAAGTAAACAGCTCAGTTTATGAATACGCTATTGAATCATTGGATTCGTTCAAAACGCAGATTCTGTCAGAAACTAAACACCGCTGTGTTGCTCACAGATCCACAACAGTTCTGCTGTGGCTTTAAAGGTAATATTTTCTCTGCAAAATTGAGCAAAACAGACAGTATTGTGTTTAAAATATAACACAATATTAACTACTTTTACTGAACTGCTGTATAAAATCACATTTAAACTCGTGATATTCGTGACAAAACAGCACTCATGTGATACAGCTTTCGCTGCTCATGTGGTATAAATAGTATATATTGGTATATATTGGTATATTGGTATAAATTATATAAATAGACTATGAGACAAACTCATACATGGGCATTTTTTTGCCCCAATATTTTGAATTTTAGGAGCATAACTGCATTTATGGATTTGTTGTCCTGCATCATATTTGTCAACAGTCAACTGTATGGACTGTAAGATGACGTACGGGTCTGGGGGCGGGGCCAATGCATTAACTGCGTTAAAATATTTTAATCACGTACTTTTTCAGAACTAATGAATTAAGTTAATGCGTTAAACTTACAGCCCTAATATAAACTAAAAGAAAGAAAAACAAAATGAATGAATGAAAGAGGCATCAGTTATGCTGTGTTTTCCAGGTGTGATGAAACAGGAATTGCAGTTAATCTGAATCCTCTCCATCGGCCTCTCTGGCAGGCAGCATGATATCAGCACTAAAGCAATGATGTTTTTATAAGATGGCCTGCTCACACCTCTCTTTCATTAGAATGTTTGAGCCTTTGGCAGCGGTGTTTCACTACCATGCTAACATGGGGTGCCTTAACTACTCTAATTAACAATATTTTCCATAGACAGAGCAAGAGAGAGAGTCAAAGCAATAAAAGATTCTTGTATGTCATATCAACTCAATGTCATCCTATTAAATTCGACCTTTACAGAGAGATGTGAGAAATAGGAGGGCACGGGGGAGAGAGAGAGACAAATAATGTCAGATTATTTTGCTTTAGCATTGCATTTACTCATACACACCACGATTTAATCAAATCCTATATAAACAGTAGTGATTTGCTAGTGCAAATTCAAGCAAATTGTGTCTTGTGGGAGTATTGCAGGTGACTTGCTATGAATTACACAAATAGCCACACATATTAAAATAAAATTAAATAAAAAAATGATATTAAAATTAGTACAAAAACCATATAGACATTTGAATACCAACAATTTAACTACAATTAAAATAAAAACAGCAAATCTAAAAATAAAATCTAATTCAAAATAGTAACAAAAACTATGATAAATATAGGCTATAAATATGATACCAAAATAACACTGCAACAAACATACATAATTGGATCACAAATCAATCTGTTAACTAAAACCTTACAAAAAAGAACAAAATAAATGTAGTACTTTAATTAAAAAAACTGAAATAGAATAAAATGTCACGTTTTTATTTCAGCTCATTTCTAATTTTCATTTAGTTTATATCGTATTACTAAATTAAACAAAAACTACAAAAAGCAAAACAAAACTGTAATTAAAATGAAACCGAAAATAAAAAAAAATATTCTAAATTAAACTCTCATTTAAATGATTATTGTAAACTCTTTATTCAAAGAATCCTGAAAAAAGTTTCACAGGTTCCAAAAAAATACAAATAAGCAGCTCAACTGTTTCCAACATTGATAATAAATCAGAATGATTTCTGAAAGATCATGTGACACTGAAGACTGGAGTAATGGCTGATGAAAATTCAACTTTGCATCAATAATAAATTATTATTAAAGGAATAAATTATATTTTAAAATATAATAAAATAGAAAGCTGTTGTTTTACATTGTAATAATATGTTTCACACTATTAGTGTTGTTTCTCTATTTTTGATCAAATGAATGCAACCTTGATGAGCAAAAGATATTTCTTTAAAAAAAACATAAAAAATCTTGCTGATCCCAAACTTTTGAATGGCAGTGTACTTTGCTTTCAGTCAGTTTTAGCCACTTTATTGGTGGCTTCTAGTGGTTTCAAGTACTCCAAAAAGTTACGAGCTGAGATTATATTGAGGTCAGTCTTTTTTGCTTCCAGAGTGCAGAAGTTAAATCACTCTCTAGATGGGTTTGCGTCTGTAAACACCATTAAACCTGCCCGACCTTCACCGCCGTCTCGCCGGACAGATCTGGCAGGCATTTATTTACAAGACTGGCTTTTGGAAAACTCAGTATTCACTGAATTCACAGCTTTCCTGACCCCCGGGACTGAGTGGGGAATTGAAGCAGCTCAGAATACAGAACAGAGACCATTAATGAGCATCTAGCGCCAGACGCCTGCTTGACCCAGTCTGGCCGGACAGATTATATATATATATATCTGTCAGTGATTTCGGTGTGAGCAGATTCAGATATTATGCTATTTTGACAACATCTTGACTTGGATAACTATGCCATCCTGTTTTGTTCTTTTGTTGATGGTCTGCAAGAAACACTTGAGTGAAAAGTGTGAAAAACTGAAAACCCTTTCTATATTTTTTTATCACACACACACACTTCTGGTTTGCTATCCTTGTGGGGACTCTCCAAAGGCATAATGCTTTTTCTACTGTACAGACCGTATATTCTATTACCCTACACCAACCCTACCCCTAAACCTACCCCTCACAGGAAACTTTGTGCTATTTCAGATTTTTTTGTTTGCACAAGAAATCTGACAACAGCCAGTGCTCCACACCGAGATCTGATCTCATCATCATCCAGTCTGTCTGGAATAGCATGAAGAAACAGAACAAAACTGAGACAGACTAAATCCAGAACTGTGGCAACGTCTCCAAGATGCTTCAAGAAATGCTTGCAAAGCACCAGTGCTGTTAAAAGTTTTAGGCACTTCTGTAAAAATGCTGCAAAATGAGGATGCTATCAAAAATAATGTCATAAATAGATTTTCTTTATCAATTAACTTCTATTAACTAAATTAAATCAACATTTGGTGTGACCATCCTTTGCGTTTAAAGCAGCTTTTGCCCTCGGAGCACTTGCGCATAGTTTTCAGGTAGCTTTGCAGGTAGGTTTCTTTAAGCATCTCAGAGACGTTGCCACAGTTCTTATGGATTAAGTCTGTCTCAGTTTGTTCTGTTTCTTCTCCTTGTGCAAACAAACATCTCACTGGATTGTTAAAATTAATGGCAAAATGAATGTTTGGAAACCGATAAACTGATATTTCCTACTGACACACTACAGCAAAAGATAGAAATCACTGAGTAGGCCGTTTCATATAAAATAAAATAAAAGTCCACAAGACCAAAAGTACCCATAGTTGAAGAACCAGCCACTTATTATTAAGGGTTCAGGAAAGCCTCTAACCCTAGAATGAGCAATAATAGTAGTGATGCTTGCCTTGGCAAACACCAATAGAAATGACAGCAATACCTTTCTCAGCGTGATCACACCCTCTCTAGTGTCTTTGTCTGTGGAGATGGAGAACATTCCGGCCCCCTCGGGGTTCAGGATGCTGTATTTGATCTCAGCATTGATTCCGATGTCCTCATCGTTGGCTTTGATCTTCCCCACTGGTTTCCCCACCTGTGCCGACTCTGGGACAAACACCTGGTAATTCTCTGCAGACACACACAAAAGCCCGCATGGAGGTTTGTTCGATTGGCTGGATGGTATTTTTGAATCATAGTTATCATGATGCCTCTCTCCGGCTGTGCCTCTGAACAAGCCACATTGAGCTACTCTGGAAGGATTTCAATACGGCTGTCAGACCCCAAAAACAGCCACAACCACAGTCCCACACCACCTGATTAAAAAAGCTGGATGCAATAGAGCGCAACTATTGTTCCAAAGTATTTCTGGGATTTCAAAAAACCTTTGAAAAAAGCAAAATACTAATAACTGCTGCAAATGATAAAAGAATAAAAATTAACCATACAAATGTGTTATGTATGTGTATATGTAACACATACATATATTAGTGGTGTCAAAATTAGCATGTTAACGCAGGCGATACATTTTTTCAGTTTAACGCATTAAAAATATTTAACGCAATTAACGCAGGGGCAGGGCTAGGGTTGGCCACCCCACTCACTGGGGGTGCTTCTGTCACTTTTTCTCTTGACAAGAAGTGCATTTATTCAGTCGCTGAATGACTGAGAACGGGAGATGTTTCAGTCGCACGCTCCACTTCACTTCAGCGCCAGGCGCGAGTCAAGCGAGCGCAGAAACGGTACTGTGCTCACAGCGCGTGCTCTTCAATTGCACGCACAAAGGCGCCGGCGCACTCTGTAGCCTGTATCCTTTCATATCAAAGTGCGAAATAAACTACGTGCATGCAATGCCGTGGTCAGTTAAGTCATAAAGTTATCAAAAATGCAATTAAAGCTGCCTTAAAACTGTGCAGGCATGTAATATATTTTATATGAGTCACATTTAAGAACATGTCTCTGAAATGGTTTTCAAAACTGTCCTGGAGCAGCCCAGCACTGTCTCACTCATCTAACACACTCAATTAAACTTGTCAGTTCATTAGTAGAGACTTTAAGAGAAAAAAGAGTTGATGCATGTCAGATCCGCGTCACGTTCAGCAGCGGCAGCTCTTAAAGAAATAGCAGTCAAAATAACCTAATAACCAGCTGCTGTGATGTCTGTTAATCAAAGAACAAAGAAGAAATGGGAATAAATAACTTGCATAGCTTTAAGGATTCACCTATATTTAATTTAGAATTTAATGTTTGATAACTTCAATTTCAATTTCTGTATATTTCTGCTGAAGGGCACAGGTAAATATTATGTTGCTTGTACATTAACTTGAAGATTGAATGTGAAATTATTGAAATATAAAAGTATATTTAAAAACTTTAATGTTAGGTGGGATTAATCGCGATTAATTTCAGAAAAATGTGCGATTAATTAGTTTTTTTTTTTAAATCCATTGACAGCACTAATATATATATATATATATACAGTGCACAGCATAAATGAGTACATACTTCATATGCAATGTTAAATATGTTTGCTATTTAATTTGACATTATATATTTATTAAATATATAACATAAATATTTTACTAAAAATACATAAATTAAATAAATATTTACTATAAAATACATACATAAATAAAATAAAACTAAAATAACTAAATAAACAGTGTAGCTATTCACATAGATTTTGGTAAATAAAGTAATATTTAATAAAGTGGACTCATTTAAAGACCACAGAAGGCATCTGCAGAAGCACATACTGTGCCATTGCTTAATCTCAGAGCTCAAAGTCTTAAAAGGTTTCTACATTATTCTTAAAAATACTTTTTTCTAAGGAGGAAATTAATGTGATTTTACTTCCAGAACCCTGCTGTGGTGCTCTGTTTCTGTGGATAAAAATAAGACTAAAAAAACTCAAGACACAAGTCTCATAATTGGATGCTTACACACTATAACATGCTGGTCCTGCCTCTATTCTCTTCATGCTAATTAATGGTAAAAAATTACACTGCAATGCACAATTTATATGAGTCATCTGATAACGAGACTCTAAAGTATGTAAGGTATATTTCCATCTCTTCCATCTAATTATGTAGTATCCATAAGAAGCCCTTGAGAAAACGAACAGTGTTCTGTCTGGAAAATGTGTGAAAACCTACTTTGAGAGAGAAAAAAGTGCATTACAACAGCATACTGTATGGTTCACCTTCAAACAGTAATGAGGGTTTTTGCAGCAGATGAAGAATTGGAGAAAAGCGAGGTCAAGCTATTTCGGTTCTTTTAGCCAAGATCTAAAGCATAATAATCAAGAAGTCCTTCAATCTCTCACATATTCGCTTAAGATTCAGTCAGGATGGAGTGTTCAGGAGTGAATATCATGCGGTATCTTAAAACAACCCCAAGACCTTCAGTAAAAGACCAGCATACATTTGTGGCAGATTTGGAACTCTGTACATAGGCAGCAATACTGCCTCACTAGGTTGTTCACTAGGTTTTGGAGCAGATGTCTGATGTCCATTCACAGCAATATGTTGCCACTCAGTTTTGTTTTCACACTGGTTTCCCATCACTCACTCTGAGGGAACTTGGGTGGGTTGTCGTTGATGTCGGTTAGCGTGATGTTGACGGTGGTGGAGCCCGACAGCCCTCCCACCTGCCCCGCCATGTCTTTGGCTTGAATCACCACTGAGTAATGTTCTCTCGCCTCTCGATCCATGTCTGCCAGCGCTGTTCTGATGATTCCTGCAAAACATACACAAACAAACATACGGCACACATTATGTACATCATTTGCACTATAAAAGCAATAAGCCACAAGCATTCGTGTTACAGTGTTTTACGAATATAATGACAGAAACCAGTGTTTAAAAAAAGGTACAATTTCTTCTTCTTCTTCTTATGTATATAATAATAATAATAATAATAATAGTTACTATTATTAAACATTTTTTTTTTGCATCATGTTGTAACAGCAATATGATGCAGTCTTGTTGTTGTTCTTAATATTATTCAATAATAATAATAATAATAATAATAATAGTTACTATTATTAAACATTAGTTTATTGCATCATGTTGTTACAAGAACAGCAATATGATGCATTATTGTTGGTGTTGTTGTTATTAATATTCTTTAATAATAATAATAATAATGATAATAATAATAATAATAATAATAGTTTCTATTATTAAACATTAGTTTCTTGCATCATGCTGTTATTATAACAGCATTATGATGCATTATTGATGTTTTTGTTATTACATTTTTAAATAATAATAATAATAATAATAATAATAATAGAGACTATTATTATTCTTTAATAATAATAATAATAATAATAATAATAATACTAATAATAATAATAATGATAATAATAATAATAATAATAATAATAATAATAATAATAATAATAAGAACAATAACAC
>NW_015548192.1:1242491-1249602 GCF_001515605.1 Sinocyclocheilus anshuiensis
AATAATAATAATAATAATAATAATAATACTAATAATAATAATAATGATAATAATAACTATTATTAAACATTCATTTCTTGCATCATGTTTTTATCAGAACAGCACTGATGTATTATTTTTGTTAATATTATTATTATTAATAATAATAATAATAATAATAATAATGTTTTCTATAATTATAAAAATGACTAGTGACTTTACATAATTGTTGCTTTTCTTTAAATACAAGAATAATTTCAAAATTGATTGTAACATCACTTGAATTAATTAATAAATGAATGAATGAATGAGGCATTTGGGGGGGGGGGGTCTTTCGACAACCCTGAATGTTTTTTTTTTTTTGGTAAAAATGTGCCAATAACAAAGTTTGTGTGAATAAATATCACATTTACACACCATAGGCTCATATCTACACTTCATTCTTGGCTTTGTCTCATTTCAAAACAATCGTACGCAGCAGTGACCGTTTGTATGGCTTGTTAAAATAAAACAGATAAGCGCTCTTGTGTCTGTAAAGTCCTTTCTACGCCAAGGTCAGTTTCTGTATGCCTTACACTAGCATTCAAATGAGAACAAAACACTGAAGTACAGGTGAACTGAACCGTCATCTGCAGCCATTCAATCACACACACACCTTAACAATGACACAAACATGCAGTTACACAACATACAGACAAACACACTCACAGAATAGTCATCAAACAATAGCTCTGCACAATCCTGTCTCCTGACAGTTTAAATTTTAGTTAAATCATGCTTGTTTATGAACAATGCTACCTCAGGATAACAAACTAATTTTTAACTTTTGTGCATGAATCACATTGGCAACAAATGGTTCATAATAAAATAAATGACTTCAGATAAAGCAATAAAAAGCATTGCTTTCTGGCAAACATTTTAAAATGTTTTTCTGGCATTTTGGTGCAGAATGCGGAGGTCACACATATTGCTCTAGAGAACTGTGCTCACAAAAACATTATTATTAATTTTTCACCCATCAAAAATATGATTCACATTTGTTTTTGAAATGTAGTCAAATTAATTATTTGTATGTTTTGAGGAATTGCTTAAATGTGCTGCCCAGAAGCAACATCGTTCCACAGTGTAACAGATATGATGCTGTATAAAAGAGAATATTGCTATTAGTTAGAATTTGTATGCATTGTCCATTATTTAGCTCCATATCTTTTTAACTATTTCATATACAAATATGAAATAGTTTTAAATATGAAAGTAAACCGCCAGCAGGTGGCAGCAAGTTTTGAGTGAGTTTCAGCACTTATTGAGTGAGTCATTGAGTCATTCATTCAAACGATTCGTTCAGACAGCTGATTCATTCAAGAATGAACCAAGTGCCTGTTTTTATAAACGGGTTACTGAATCCTTGATTCGTTTGATACACTGAATCAATTGGTAACGAAGCACTGCGTGTGTTGCTCAGACATGCGCGACTAATGCGGTGATCTTTGTTTGGAGCTATTTTCGTTAAATCGAGCACAAACAGTCAGCACTGACTGCCTAAATTGTAGCCTAAGTCACTTAATAGGCTATTAACTAGCTACTTGTTTGAAATCAATGTTAAATTTGCAGTCATACTGGTTTTCAGGGTAAACTGCATACTTTTGGTCGTGTCATGTTGCTTAACTAGGCTATATCATATGTTATAGAAATATAAAAGCTACATTTTTACCGCAGTAGTATGTTTCTTCTGTGTGCAGTTGCATTCATTTGTTTTGATTTCTTCACAAGATTCTTTCACACACAGACATCACGTTTGTTGTCCGGTCAGGCAAGTAAAACTTTCTTTCACTTGCCCCTTCAAAAAATCCACTTGTCCCAGACAAGCATTAATGTCGAGCTCTGCTACTGTCTATAAATTAACGTGCCGAAGTGGCTAGTGGGAGTGACTGTGTTACCCGCCACTGCTAAAATATACCCGCATTTGGCGGGTGTTAATGTCAAGCCCTGCACACAATGTCTTTCCTCCATCTCATTGTCACACAGTTTCTTTCTTTCTTTCTCTCTCTCACTCAAATCTGCCTCCCTCTCCTTCTCACCTTTGTTCTGTGTCTCAGACTAAAGTCCTCATCGATGAATAAACCCGCAGTCAAGATGGAAATCACAGATGCCTGCTGCAGTAAAACCCAGAACTACATTTAAGTAACAAGGTATGACAGGTAACTTTTAAGAATAATATTTTAGTTGATAATCTATTTATAGTTCTTAAAAAAAAAAAACTTTAAGTAACAAAAGCCAGTTCCTAATGACATCATCCTCCAGGAAGCGATATAAAACAACAAAAACAACAGCAACACAATGGATTTTATGGATTCTGTGGTGTTTTGTGGTTTAGTTGCTTCTTTTCAGTCTAAAATATTCCAACCTGTTTGATAAAATCAAAGAAATGTGTATGATATAAGCATACTATAAACATTAAAAAAATATGAATTAATGAATGAATAAAATAAAATAAAATAAAATAAAATAAAATAAAACAGAATAAAATAAAATAAAACAGAAAAAAAAGGATTTTATGGCTTCTGCAGTGCTTTGTGGTTTAGTTGCTTCTTTTCAATCTGGAATATTTCAACCTGTTTGATAAAATCAAGACAATTTGTGCATAATATAAACATTTCAAAAGATTAAATAAATTGCTAAATAAACAAATTAATTAATTAAAAAGTGAGCAAAAAAATAAATAAAAATAAAATAAAATAGCTCAGTAAGCCAATGAGAGTCAGCTTACACAGTATATACATATTCACTGCTGTTCAAAAGTTTGGGGTTGGAAAGATGTATTAATATTTTAAAATAAGTCTTATGCTCTGCAAGGATTTATCTGATCAAAAATACAGTAAAAACAGCAATATTGTATAATATAATATTATTGCAATTTAAAATGTTTTATATTTTAATATTATTTAAAAACTAATTAAAAACTCCTTGTGATGGCAACGCTGAATTTTCAGCAGTCAATTATCCAGTCTTCAGTGTCACAATCATTCTAATATGCTAAATCAGGTGCTCAATAAACATTTCTTATTATTATCAATGCTGAATTTGCTTCTTCTGTGATTACATCCCGACAGCCACAAAAACTCATCCAGATGGGCCAAATATGTTGAGAATGTTAGATTTTATTTGTGTCAGATTTGAGGGATGTTCAGTCAAGGAGGAACGGCAGGAACAATCGCTCTTTACAAAATGGAAGTGTTATCAGACAATCCGATCCTGCTTTATATTTGCTTGAAAACAATAGTGCCGGTAGCCTGCGGCGTCCTCTGATAGAGGGCTTCGACTGTGACACTCAGTCAATACACGCAAGCCATTAAAGAACAGATTAAAGACTCATGAATAAACAGGCTGGGCGTTTGAGTCTGCCTCGAAAAAGGAACTCAGCACGCCGCTTGCATCCCTATAATTGACTGATTAATTTTTCACTTTAATTTATGAAGTGCAAACAGAGAGAAAATATTGATTTGTCATTATTACAGTGAAAAGTCTTTAAAATCTTTTTTAAATGCTTGTTTTGTTTCATTTCCCTCATGATAATGAAGAACCAAAATAAACACACAGAGAAATGAAGATGATGGCATGTGAAGAGTGTCGGGTTGACAGCCTCAAGATTAGCTGTGCGTGGGCAGGTTAGAACATTAGATGCGGGTCGAGGCATGAGTGACTGCAGGCGACAGTATTAACATGCAGGGCAAGTTTGGTTGACCATTCTCACCTGTTACAGTCAGAGCAGGGCAAAGGCTGCTGAATGCACCAGGGACAGACCCGAATATCTTGTACAGTTCCAAAAATACCCAAAAGAAACACCATACAATTGAACTTTCTTACTGGGTTTGTACAGACAGTGTCAGCCAATGCAAAACTGACCACCATGATGGAAGGGCATTGCTGTGTGTTGCTAGGGTGTTTTAGTGTTTGCTAAGTGGCCCAAGTCAAACGAGATGACAGGAAATCAGGCCCATATCTGAGGCCAGAAATAATAAAATAAAATAAAAACATTTGACAATTGGACTTTCCAAGTCAATAAACACAAATAAAAATAAACAAAGATAAAAAAAATAAAACAATAAAAGTCTCCCCATGAAGTCAAACACGTTTTTGCAATCACATGCATGTAGTCTATTTTAGTTTATCATGTCACATACAAATTGCATTAACACGAGTCCATTACACCAGCATTGAACAAATTCTTCTTTGCTTGCAAAATAGCTTAGAGCAGTGTGAAAGCTAGTTTATGCTAGTTAATGCTGGTCAAAGCCGGTTTCTTTCTGACAGCCAACCATCATGTTTTTTTTCTTCCTTTTTTTTCTAGTGAAGCCGTAGTCTGGTTGGTCAAGCTACTGCAGTTATGATGCCTGATGGGTACACAAGCATCCCTTGCCAAGGATCAGCATCCAAAACAACATATGCTGATCTTTTCCTCAGGGTTGCACATACATTTACAATATTTATTAGGAAACTAATTAGCAATTTTGGTGACATCAAAAGGTCGAGAAGGAAAGTCATTACACTCAATCTGCACTACAAGTGATGCAAGAAAACCAGATCACTCTCAGAGAGAAAAAATAAATAAATGAACAAACTGTCCCTGAAACGGTACCCTGTGAAACCTAATTTACCCCTAAAGGGTGCATATTAGTACTTAAAGGTACATACAGTACAATATTGTTGCCATTTTTTTTCTGAGAGTGTTTTAAATCATTGATACACTATTATAGTTTTTTAAGTAAGGAATAATTGACTCCGGGCCGTTGAATTATTAGAAAAATAATGCACACCCGAGGTGGTGCATCACCACCTCATGATATATTTAAAGGGATTCGTCTGTTTTTGTACTTAAATCGCTATTGTGAGTAGGATTATATCTTCCGCATCTCATCCAACGCCTCTTTTGCTAGTTCCAAAACGTCATTTTAAAAGCTGGTAATGGAGGCTTGAGCCGTTATTAGCATTCTAATGCAGTTATTAATGAAGTTATTAGAAAGAGAGCAAGAGAGAGAGAGACACACAGAGAAAGAGAAAGAGAGAGAGAGAGAGAGCTTGTGTGAATTAGGCTACCTCTGTGCGTCCCTCAACAGTGTTCTGCAGCAGCATCTCTAAACAGCGCTGTTATTACCTCGCTAGTGAGAAATGTCATGTGTAGCCTTTAAGTTGCTACACTATATAGGCTAACTGATAAAATCGTCAGGGCAGTGCTGACAACACCTTTTTGTGCAAACTGCGTGACCGTAGTGTGCGTGTGCGAGCACGTGTGATTGCAGTAATTCCTGTGTGCTGTATAGGTACTGTATGCTAATTTCCGTTATTACAGTTAACTATGCGAAGTGATATGGAACTGTAATGCGGTCAAGAGAGCTGCCTGGAACTACGTTCGCCGTGCGTTTCCCTGAAAATAATTGCACACCTCAGAACGTTCGTCAGCCAATCAGATTCAAGCATTCAACGGCCCCGTAGTATAAGTAAAATTAAACCCATCTGAACTTTTTAAAGTCAAAATAATAAAAGTACAAACAAACAAACAAACAAACAAATAAATGACATAAATTACAATTATGAATAAATATAAAACCACTTGACAATTAAAAATAAATAAATAAAAACATTTCTTAATATTTTGAATCAGATTTATTTTTTATATTTTCTGTTCTCGTTTAATCTCAAAGTTTTAGAAATGTTGATAGTTTCTGTCTGTTTTATTGTTTTAAATATATGTTTATAGTTTTTATTTAACTGCAGTTATTATAGTACTCCAACCTTAAACTAAAAAAATAAATATATTTTTAATAAATATTTTATTTAATTTAAAGTAATAAAAAATTATTTTAATTGTTGTTACCAATAATAACCCTGCATTGCACCCATCACAACCAAGAAAACCATGTGACATTCAGCACTTGCCGTTTACAAAACGTTATAGATGAAGGTTTGAGCAAACTAGCTCGGCTGCATTTGTTGTTTAATGCACTCTTTTATTTATGCTTCATCTTCTGTGAATCCCAACATCCCAACCCAAGCGGTCCGTCCCCGTCCCCCCCCATCAAACCTGTTGGATCAGTCACCAGCCCTTGTTCTGGGAGCTGATAATTTACAGATGAGAAGAGGCATGAAATAAACAATGTCATAAACGCATCCAAATTGTCTTCTAATACGCAAGCGTGCGCTGGAAGATTTCCCAGAATGCATCTCAGCGAACAAAAGCCCATCACATGGGTACCAAAAGAGGTTTGTAAACTTTCCAAAATGAATCTCCCATCCATTTCTCCTGTTTTAACGCCATAACTCCATTTCTTGCCTGCCAAGGCTCGAGCCCCGGCGGCGTAGCAGAGATATTACCTGAGCTGCAGCATTACTTAACCTAGGCTCCTAAGGCAACACAAATCTCTGGCACACAGCCATTCACTCCATTAAAACAACACAAAGACTAATGTTGTGACCTTTTCTTCATCTGTCAGGGTTGAGGGAGTGTCTCTCCGCAGCTATCACTCAAGTTTATTGTGTGGGATTGATAAGTGCTCTTGAGGAAATATGAAACAGGCTTGCTGTAAATGAGGGAGAGTGTAGTATTTGTTATTAGGATGTACAAGAAGGCTTCCGGGAAGCCCCCAAATAACGAAAACCCCCATGAAATCCCATCCATCCTTCCATCAGAGGGCACTGTAGACCAGAACCATTAAGAATCCCATAGTATTCTTGGAAGAAATCTCTATGGAAACCAGCGAGGAACAAGAAACAAGTGGTGAGTCTGACCCAGCGTTCGCTGAGTGAGCAAAACTGGTTTAATCCTTTTACTCGTCTCTTCCTCACACCGTCTGTCTGTAATCTCCTATCGCTCCATCTTACGCAGCCTGTGCTTTTATAGAGAAGGTCAGTCTAGGTGAGCAAAGGGGATTATGGGAAATTACCTTTGGCCTGTTCGAGCGCTAAGGGCTGTTAAACAGGACGTTGAGAAGTTTACTTCTACAATGTGGTGGATTTTAATAATTGGAATTAGATTGTACCAAAAAGTTGTCCGAAAAAATTATAGGTCTATCATCATTTACTCATGCTTAACATGTACGACTTTCTTCTGTGGAGAATTGTTTTTTTTTTTTATATT
>NW_015548192.1:1250444-1256839 GCF_001515605.1 Sinocyclocheilus anshuiensis
TTTTAAATTTTATTTTATTTTTAAATGTTATTTTATTTTATTTTATTTTATATCCACTAAATGTGATCAAAATATACTTTTCCACAGATTAACAAAAATAATTCAGGTTTGGAAAAAAAAAAAAACATTACATCAGTGTTGTTATTATTAACTATAACTGAAACAACTAAAAAATATTTTAGTTAATTAAAAATAAATAAAAAATAACTACAATAAATACAATATTACACAAAAAACCTGAACTTAAAAATAGAAATATTTTCTTTGCAACTAACTGAAATAAGTTGAAATACTATATAAATTCACAAAAACAAAATAAAAAAAATAATAATTTAAGTTTTTTTAATTGTTTTATATAAATTAAAAAAAGGTAAAAAAAGTTTTAGAAAAATATAAAAAATTTCAGAGGCATTTTAATGAAAAGATTAGCAAACAAACTTTTATAGCACTTTTTATATTTTATAGTACTTATAGTACAGAATAACATGCATCAACGAATGGTACATAATAAGACCAATTTTGATTTCAAGTTAACTTCAAAATCAGTTTTGTGTGAACAGTAGACCATAAACTGCTGAACTTCTAGATTATAGATAAAGATGTAGATTCAAAAAGAACAACTGCACCCAATTCAAAGAGTTAAAATGAAAACTTACTGCACAGAGCATACTGAGATAAATCTGTCTGTGATAAATATGTGCTCTTTTGTCTCTGGAGGTAAAAATAGTGCAGGAGGGCTTGGTAATATGTTGGAAAGCATTAGCGGCTGGGGAAGGCCTTGACAAACTGGCGTGCTTTTCTAATTTGATCAGAACAGGAAGTTGCACTAATCCTTCGATGAAGATGTAGATTCAAAAAGAACAACTGCACCCAATTCAAAGAGTTAAAATGAAAACTTACTGCATAGAGCATACTGAGATAAATCTGTCGGTGATAAATATGTGCTCTTTTGTCTCTGGAGGTAAAAATAGTGCAGGAGGGCTTGGTAATATGTTGGAAAGCATTAGCGGCTGGGGAAGGCCTTGACAAACTGGCGTGCTTTTCTAATTTGATCAGAACAGGAAGTTGCACTAATCCTTCCTTTTAGAGAGTCCCTGATCTGTGTCAGAGAAGCTCGAAGCTCACAAGCTCAAACCTTCCAGACTCCCTGATCAGCAGAGAAATTAGCCTACTTAACTGAGAGTATGTGTGTGAGAAAGAGAGATTGCTACGCTTTACCCATCATTGAGGACTCTGAAATTGGCAATCCTGATTCTGATCCTGGAACCTCTTACAAGAAAAGGGGAAGACGGAGATCCGACCTCACTTATTAACAAGCTTAACGTCTGGCTTTATGTGTGCCAGCGAGCGGGGCGTGTTGGGCCTCTGCATTGCCACTAGCTGATAATGAGCTGTCTTCACAGAACAATGCTGGCTTTATTTCTAAAGAATATGTTCCTTTCAAATCATACATCAACAGGAGGATGCAAACTTGCAACGTTTGTGACAATTATCAGCATTGTTTGCTAGGAAAAGAAACATCACTATTACTGTTGCTCATAGTTTAGTTTATTGATTTAAACAAATTGTTTGTGCTACAGACATTAATGATACCTCAAATTGCACAGCTTGTTAGGAAAGGTACACTATACTGTTCAAAGTTTTTTTTTTTAATGCCTTTGAAAGAAGTCTCTTATGCTCACCAAGGCTGCATCTATTTGTTAAAAAATACAGTAAAAACAGAAATATTGTGAAAAGTTATTATCAATTGAAAGAAGTGTTTACTATCTGAATATATTTTAAAATGTAATTTATTTCTGTGATGCAAAGCTGTTTTTTTCAGCATCATTACTGCAGTCTTCAGTCACAAAATCCTTCAGAAATCAGGAAAAAATTGATAATTTGGTGTTTAAGAAACATTTCTTATTATCAATGTTAAAAACAGTTCTGCTTAATATTTTTGCAGAAACTGTGATACATTTTTTTTTCCAGAAAGTTTAAACGTGTCACTTTTTAGAACTCTAATGCATACTTGCTAAATAAATGATTTGATTTCCTTAAAAATAAAAAATAAAAGAAAATTCTAATTGAAAAAAAGAAAATCACTTTGACTTGACTTGTACTAAAGGAGAAACTCGAGAAGTATCTAGAAATCTTCCAACCACTGGAACACCATTTATTATTATCAACGTTGAAAACAGTTGTGCTGCTTAATTTATTATTTATTGTTATGTTACTTACTATTTTTGCAGAAACCATGATACATTTTTACAAAGTACATTTTTTTTTACCTCTGCTCACTTATGCATCCTGGCTGAATAAATGATTCAATTTCCTTCACAAACAAACAAACAATAAATAAATAAATAAACAATGAAGGACAAATAAATAAATAAATAAACGGAATAAAATAGAATGAATGAATGATAAATAAATAAATAAATAAACAAATAAACAAACAAACAAATAAATAAATAAATAAATAAATAAATAAATAATAGAAAATACTCATAATTGGACAAATAAATGAACAGATGATTAAAGTGGTGGGGAAAAAAACATTGACTAGTACTGAAGGAGGAACTCAAGAAATATCCAGAAAACTTCCAACCTCTGGAACACCAAAAATTCCCAAGGAATTATCCAGAACAACTTATCAACCGCATTACAATGCCGGAAACGTTATGTTGCTCCAGCAAACACCATTCACTTTTGTTTTTCATCTAATTAATTATTCAAATTATTCATTAGAATGAATCACAATGCTTGTTAACTGCTAGTTTATATGAACAGAATAAATCCCAGCACCTGACATTAATATCTCCTCTGTTCGAATGGAAATTAACTAACCAAATAAAGAAATAAAACCATTGCTTATAGTTAACCGCTATTTATTGCATTGCAGAGGAATGTTGAGCACAAAGCCATAAATAACCGTGGCATTAAACTTGTTTACAGTGCCTCTATAACTGCCACCAGTTAGAGCTGAACTAAATTAAACTGTATATTACTAGTACAGCATTCTCCTTCTAAATGACATGTCCTTTTCTGGCTGTGACTTTGTTATTCTTTCTGGGTGCATCTGCTGACCTAATGACCACAATCATCTCATCCAGCTCAAAACAATACGGCTGCGCTTACCATATAATCAAAGCAAAATTGACTATTGACTAGCGCTCTCGGTTGAATTGATTCATGCAGGCTTCTCTTCTATCTCCTAGGGTGCTTTATCTAAAGTTTTTAATCCCACTTGTCGTCTATATTTGTGTTCTCTGACATCCATTTAACCGCCAATTACCAGTGAAGCCATTCAATAGCACATTAAAGGGGCGGAAGGTGATAGCATCTCATTTCCAATAGATGATTTGAGTTCGCCTGCAGCTCTGAGTTCACATTAGGTGTGTTGGAAATGAGCAGTGTTTGACTTCCTGATTGTGAGTTTTCTGATTGGACGTCAAAAAATCTTGTAAACTGTACACGGAAACCAATAAATGAGGACTCTTAACCTGTGAATCATTCCACAATTGTCCATTTCACAGTTTTGCTAAAACTTTCTTGCAACTATAACTGTGCATTCATATTTTGGATAGAACAGACAGAAAAAATATAAGATAAAATTATAAATTGTATAGTTATTAAAAACAAATAATATATAAAATATAATATTATATCATATATCATATACAACCCCAATTCCAGAGAAGTTGGGACGTTTTGTAAAATGCAATACAATCAAGAATCTGTGATTTGTTAATTCTCTTTAACTTTTATTTAATTGACAAAAGTACAAAGAAAAGATCTCCAAAGTTTTCACTGACCAACGTAAATGTATTTTGTAAATATAAACACATTTTGTTTTTGACAGCTGCAACACATTGCAAAAACGTTGGGACAGAGGCAAAATAAAAGTGAAAAGGTTATAGAATATCCACGTTAAACTGTTTTGAAACAGTTTAGAGTAAGCAGGTGAAATAGAAATAGGTGAGGATATCATGTTTGGGTATAAAATCATCACTTTGTGCCAAATTTCATGAGAGAAGTGTCAAACAAATCAAATCACATTTCGCAATGTAAAATTGCAAATAATTTAGGTCTTTCACTTAGTACCATACATAATATTGTGAAAAGATTCAGGGAATCCAGAGAAATCACAGTACATGTAGGGCAAGGCAGTACACCTCAGTTGAATGTGCTTGACCATTGAGCCCTCAGATGACATTGCATAAGAAACCATCATTCTGCAGTGTTAAATACAGCCACATGGGCTCAGGAGTACTTCAGAAAACTGCTGTCACTTAACACAGTCTGCTGCTGCATCAAGAAATGCAACTTGAAACTCTGTTACTCTAGGAGAAAGCTATACATCAATTCTATGCAGCGATGCCGCCGGGTTCTCTGGGCCAGAGCTCATCTCAGATAGTCAAAAAGACAGTGGAAATGTGTGCTGTACTCAGATGAGTCCACATTTCAACTTATTTCTGGGGAAAAAATGGATTTCAAGTTCTCAGTCCCAAAGACCAAAAGGGCCATCCAGACTTTCATTAGTGACAGAAGCAAAAGCAAACATCTGTCATGGTATGGGGGTGCAGCAGAGCAAACAGCATGGGTGACTGGCATATGTGCGAAGGTACTATTGACATGGAGGCATATATTGGGATTGTACACAGATATATACTGCCATCAAGATGATGTCTTTCATGGGATGTCCATGGTTATTAGATCAAGACGATGCCAGCTCTCATTCTGCATGTACTACAGCAGTGTGGTTTCATAAAGACAGAGTGAATGTGCTAGACTGGCCAGCAGATCTGTCTCCTATTGAAAATGTATGACCAGTCATGAAAAGGAGAATCAGACAACAACAATCACAGACTGCTGAGCATCTGAAGTCTTGTATCAAGCGAGACAAACATTTTGCTTGCAGAACTTTAACAATTAGTATCCTCAATTCTCAAACAATGAAACATTGTAATTAAAAGGAAGTCAGTGAAAACTTTGGAAATATTTTCTTTGTACGTTTGTCAATAAAAAAGTTCAAATTCTTGATTTTAGATTTTTTAACTTCTCTGGAATTTATTTTTTTTTTTTTTTAATTAACGCTTTTTGTGCAGCAAGAATTAATTCAATTGATCAAAAGTTACAGTAAAGAAATTTGTTACAAATTATTTCTATTTTAAATAAATGCTGTTCTTTTGGACTTGTTTATCAAAAAATCCTGAGAAAAAAAAAGAGAGTTTCAACGGTTGATTTAATGAGACTATTTGAGAAATTATTGATAATAATGAGATTTTTTTTATTGTGGACCAAATCAGCATATTAGAATAATTTCTGAAGGATCATGTGACACTGAAGACTGTTCCCATTATATTAAGTTACAGCTTTCAAAGTGTACTGCATCAAAAGGGACCCATATAGTTTGTGGGGTCATATGACAGACATTAGATTCATCATATCATCAGTTCATCAGTTTAACTCAATCAGATTCCGTAGAGATCAGAGAGAACATATAGCTAAACAGAGGTCAAAGTTGGCAATCACTTAAAAAAAAAAAAAAAATCTAACATGAGGGTTGGGTTTTCCTAACAGTATAAAAGCTTTTCATCAATATGAAAAATCCATAAAGAACCCACAAACACACATGACACAGCTGTTGACAGCAAAAAAACATCAAGAAGAATCTATATAAAAAAAGCAACCCTCCTCCACTGTCTGTCAGAATATATTAACAAGATGCAGATTACAGATTATACAAATCTCTAGAAAGTCTTGCTAACATGACCCCGGGCATCATGCATACAACTTTGCATTACGCATTACCAATACATAGCAGAATTTGCATATACACCCACACCACTGGGTCACGGCTTCAGCAGAGCAGCACCACAACAAACTCTTGACATGCACGTCAGAAGCAAAAAGCTTTCTCAATCTAATACATCTACTCTCTCATCAATGTGCCTCACACACTTTGAGTTTATACAGCTGTCAGAGACTGTAAATCAGATGTCAGTGACAGGCATCATCTCCTACAGAGACAATGGAAAAAATAACTCTTCCATCTGACCATAAGTGTGACTTTGAGCTGTTAGAGCTGTTAGAGCTGTCATTAGCAAATGCTTCTCCGGTTTGAAATACCTTAAGGAGTTCACTGAGATTTTGCCTGCGTTGAGAGCAAAGTGCCATAAGAATGGAGTTCCTAGACTTGCAATAACTTTGATACACTGCAAAAAAGTATAAATAAACACACACACACATACACACACACACACACACACTGTATTACTATTATTGATATTATTATTATTATTATAGTCTCTTTCCCATTGTAATGCTTGTAAATTGAATATATGGTATGTATTGAATATATAAAAGTAAATGTAATGAATTAAAACATGTATAAACGTATATATATATAT
>NW_015548192.1:1258553-1264596 GCF_001515605.1 Sinocyclocheilus anshuiensis
CAGTGCTCAGATGAGTCCACATTTCAACTTGTTTCCGGGAAAAATGGATTTCGAGTTCTCAGTCCCAAAGACCAAAGGAACCATCCAGACTTTCATCAGCGACAGAAGCAAAAGCAAACATCTGTCATGGTATGGGGGTGCAGCAGAGCAAACAGCATGGGTGACTGGCATATGTGCGAAGGTACTATTGACATGGAGGCATATATTGGGATTGTACACAGATATATACTGCCATCAAGATGATGTCTTTCATGGGATGTCCATGGTTATTAGATCAAGACGATGCCAGCTCTCATTCTGCATGTACTACAGCAGTGTGGTTTCATAAAGACAGAGTGAATGTGCTAGACTGGCCAGCAGATCTGTCTCCTATTGAAAATAAATGGCTAATCAAGAAAAGGAGAATCAGACAACAACAATCACAGACTGCTGAGCATCTGAAGTCTTGTATCAAGCGAGACAAACATTTTGCTTGCAGAACTTTAACAATTAGTATCCTCAATCCTCAAACAATGAAACATTGTAATTAAAAGGAAGGTTGATGTGACAGTGTTAAACATGCCTCTATCCCAACTTTTTTTGGAGTGTGTTGCAGTCGTCAAAATCAACATTTGTTCATATTTACAAAATACATTTACGTTGGTCAGTGAAAACTTTGGAAATATTTTCTTTGTACGTTTGTCAATAAAAAAGTTCAAATTCTTGATTTTAGATTTTTTAACTTCTCTGGAATTTATTTTTTTTTTTTTTTAATTAACGCTTTTTGTGCAGCAAGAATTAATTCAATTGATCAAAAGTTACAGTAAAGAAATTTGTTACAAATTATTTCTATTTTAAATAAATGCTGTTCTTTTGGACTTGTTTATCAAAAAATCCTGAGAAAAAAAAAGAGAGTTTCAACGGTTGATTTAATGAGACTATTTGAGAAATTATTGATAATAATGAGATTTTTTTTATTGTGGACCAAATCAGCATATTAGAATAATTTCTGAAGGATCATGTGACACTGAAGACTGGAGTAATGATGCTAAAAAAAAACAAAACTTTTTAAATATATTCAAATAGAAAACAGTTATTTTAAATTTTAATCATTTCACAATATTACAGGTTTTCTGTATTTTTGATTAAATAACTGCAACCTTAGTGAGCACAAGAAACATCTTTCAAAAACCTCCTGATCCCATAAGTTTGTATTGTATAAGCATAAACAGTTGAGTAGTTGTTGTAATTTCTTGCAATGTCCCCATTTCTAAACTGCAAAGCTGATCATTTATTAATGTATTTTAAAAATAATGTATTGTAAATGTTACAGACTTTTTTCTTTAACCAAATTAAAAATAAAATATTGTTTTAAATTGTAATCAATTGTCTCAACTCTGCACCATATATATATATATATATATATATATATCATAAAGAACCCACAAACACACATGACACAGCTGTTGACAGCAAAAAAACATCAAGAAGAATCTATATAAAAAAAGCAACCCTCCTCCACTGTCTGTCAGAATATATTAACAAGATGCAGATTATACGAAATAAAAATCTCTAGAAAGTCTTGCTAACATGACCCCGGGCATCATGCATACAACTTTGCATTACCTTCTTTAAATACATAGCAGAATTTGCATATACACCCACACCACTGGGTCACGGCTTCAGCAGAGCAGCACCACAACAAACTCTTGACATGCACGTCAGAAGCAAAAAGCTTTCTCAATCTAATACATCTACTCTCTCATCAATGTGCCTCACACACTTTGAGTTTATACAGCTGTCAGAGACTGTAAATCAGATGTCAGTGACAGGCATCATCTCCTACAGAGACAATGGAAAAAATAACTCTTCCATCTGACCATAAGTGTGACTTTGAGCTGTTAGAGCTATTAGAGCTGTCATTAGCAAATGCTTCTCCGGTTTGAAATACCTTAAGGAGTTCACTGAGATTTTGCCTGCGTTGAGAGCAAAGTGCCATAAGAATGGAGTTCCTAGACTTGCAATAACTTTGATACACTGCAAAAAAGTATAAATAAACACACACACACATACACACACACACACACACACTGTATTACTATTATTGATATTATTATTATTATTATAGTCTCTTTCCCATTGTAATGCTTGTAAATTGAATATATGGTATGTATTGAATATATAAAAGTAAATGTAATGAATTAAAACATGTATAAACGTATATAAGATAGATAGATAGATAGATAGATAGATAGATAGATAGATAGATAGATTATTATATAGATTATGAAGACATTTCTTTAGAGTAAACTGATGAATCATGCACAATACGGCAAAACATAAATGTGCCTTGAGAAAGAGAAAATGGTAAATTTTTATTCTATGTCGCTTTCGAGGTACTCAAGGTATGTGCTGGCACATTTCAGTATATTCATTTTATACATCTCCAAATGGGATATTTGTGTACACTACAGTATTAAATGTCCTGAAAGATAGTTTGTGAGAGATTGAAAGTGAAGTATCACTAACAGACAATACACTAAAGCAAGGCTAAGTCAATCGTGCTTGTCTTTTTCTCTTTCTCATACAATCCCCTCAATCGGTTCTCATGTCTCCTGTCTGAATGCATTAAGTCCTTGTACACCATCTAAAATAAACTCAGTCTGGCAAACCTGATACTGTCTCTCGCCACAATTCCATTAAGCTTTTCATCTCCAAAAACTCTCACCAAAGTCATTGATATGCCTGCATGCTCTTGACAACTGTGCAAAACAAAATTCTTCACAGTTCCCCTGCAAAATGCTGCATTAGTCTTAAGTAAAGGCCAAACGTTTACAAATCTGGATGGACTGCATTATCAAAGCACTAGTCTGCCAGTACTGATGAATGGGATTTGCGAGAGCCTGTGTGAAGGCTGTGAGGTGTCTAGAAAGTGAAAGTGACGTGACGTGACATGTGGCCAAGTATGGTGACCCATGGTAAGTGCTCTGCATTTAACCCATCCAAAGTGCACACACACAGCAGTGAACACACACACACCGTGAACACACACCCGGAGCAGTGGGCAGCCATTTATGCTGCGGCGCCCGGGGAGCAGTTGGGGGTTCGGTGCCTTGCTCAAGGGCACCTCAGTCGTGGTATTGAAGGTGGGAGAGAGCGCTGTACATTCACTCCCCCCACCTACCTTTGGGTTATGAGTCCGACTCTCTAACCATTAGGCCATGACTTCCCCACTAGTGATTATCATCAACAACTTCTTTGCTTTTCTAGCAGTATTTCTCAAAATAGTCATTATATTGTGGTTATGACTATGCATTCAGATGCTTGTGTGTGTGAGAGACAGGTAAAGTAGTGAAGCGTGGGGTGTTTCAGCACCATGCACAGTACCGTAAATTACAATAAAGGAGTGGAGCATTTCAGCACCATGGACAGCGGCATATTTTACCTCTATGACAAATAAAAGAAAATCAACAGCATGTTAGTTGAAACTACTTGGAGATTTGACATGCATAATGTCAGAGGCTGTGTGGTAATGTTTCTTGCTTCAAGGTTAATGTGATTGCAAACCATTTTACCAACTTAAAGGGGTTATCGGATGCCCATTTTGGATGCCCAAGTTGATATGATTCTTTAGGGTCTTAATGAAAAGTCTGTAACATAGTTTGGTTAAAATTTTTAAAATTTATTTTGGATGCCCAAGTTGATATGATTCTTTAGGGTCTTAATGAAAAGTCTGTAACGTAGTTTGGTTAAAATGTCTCAATGGTAGTGTAAAACAACACTGTTTCTACCCTGTCAAAAACAGCTCTGTCTACAGCATACTGTTTTATTGCATTCCGCTTCCTCTTCACTTTTTTCCTTCCCAATCCTTTTTGCTTTTCCCAAACTTTCCTTCCTTTTTTGTTTTCTTCCCTATTCCTTCCCTACAATATATCTTTCCCATCTCCCTTCCTTTCTTCTTCCTGTCCTTACTTACTTTTCCTTTCTTCCTTCCTGTCTTTCCGTTTTCCTTCTCTTTCATTTTCATTCCTTCTCATGTTCATTTTTCTTTCCTTCTTTTTCTTCCTTCCTTATTTTCCCCTTCCTTTTGTCTTTTTATCTTTTATTCCTTATTTTCTGTCTCTCATTCCTTCCTTAATATATTTCTCTTTCCATCCTTATTTTCTCCTTTGCTTTTTTCTGTCCTGACTTATGTCATTCCTTCCTATATTTATCCTAGCTTCTTTGTTCCTTTTCCTCATTCCCACTACATTTTCTCTCCTTTCTTTTTCTTCCTTCTTTATATCTTGCCTTCTATCCTTTTTCTTTGTCCTTCCTATTTTCTTTTATGTTCCATTCCTTATTTTAGTTTTTCCTTTTTTCCCTTCCTTTCTCCCTTCTTTCTTTCTGTCTGTATTTATCTGTCATTCCTATATGACTCCTTCCATCCTTCTTTCCTTCCCCCTTCCATCCTTCCTTTGTCTTTCCTTTGTTCTGCTCGCTATCTTAACTTTTGCTTCTTGACACAAAACAAACTGTGTCTCCATTAATATTTAATGGTTCCTTGTAAAAACCCTCAAACAATGTCCACCTCTAATGAACACCAAATTCATCTTAAAGCACTCTAAATCTTGTTCTCTCTCCAACCGTCTGTCTTTATCCCTGAAAGCCTTTACTCTCCACCTCATTCTCCAGGGATGCTCTCCATTATAGAGCCGAGATCCAAACAATACAGCACACGTCAAGCTCTATTTCTGAACAGTGAAGGGTGCCAGTGGTGTATTGTATTGCTCACAGCTGTTTTCTGAGAAACAAACTTCACAGTCTAATATGAACAAGTCATATGAAAAGCTGGGCAGTGTAGTTTTTAATTGTACACCTACTTGACGAAATGCGGCAGCAGTTTTAAATCTGCAAGCAATAAAAGCACTATTGATTCACCTTCACAGACACAACATGAAAAGTCGTCATGAATTTACCAGTTTTGGGGTCGATGGAGAAGTATGGCTGTCCGTGCAGAACGCTGTACACCACCCGTGCACTGTTTCCATATGTAGGGTCATCTGCGTCGGTCGCTGTCACTTGAAAAACTGATGTACCTGCAGAAAGATAAAGAATAAAACATCGATGCTGTGAGTTTGAAGGGTGGTTTGAACGTACCTAAAGGAATATCTCACAACTTTTTAAATTTGATGAAAATCTACTCAGTTCATCCAAGATTTAGATGAGTTTCTTCATCAGAACATATTTGGAGGAATTTAGCATTACATCACTTTTTCATGAATGGATCCTCTGCAGTGAATGGATGACGTCAGAATGAGAGTCCATACAGCTGGAAAAATATCACACAATAATCCACACGATTCCAGTACATAAATGAATGTCTTGTGAAGAAAAAGCTGCATGTTTGTGCATGCTTGTAAACAGTGCTTGGTCTGTGTATATTTCTCTCCTGATTCAGATGTTAACAACTTATTCACTGGAGAAAGCAATATTATGGATAGAAGACTCATATTTTAACCAGAAGCAATAGTTTAAGGTTAAAACATTTTGATGGATTTGTTTATTATAAACACAAGTCATTCATTAATGGACTGAAGGCGTGTGGATGTTTTTTATCAGATGTTTGGACTCTTATTCTGATGGCACCCATTCACTGCAGAGGATCCATTGGTGAGCAAATGATACGATGCTAAATTTCTCCAAATCTGATGAAGAAACAAACTCATCTACGTCTAGGATGGCCTGAGGCTGAGTACATTTTTAGCATATTCTGGTAAGCAAGTGAGGTAACGCTACATTTTTTTCATTTTTATTTACATTTAGTCATTCAGCAGACACTTTTATCCAAAGCGACTTACAAATGAGGACAACAGAAGAAATCAGAACTAACAAAAGAGCAACAATATGTAAGTGCAAATGACAAGTCTCGGTTAGCCTAACGCTGTAATGGGGCCGACGAGATGTGAGGCGTGAGGATCCATGTGCAAGCTTTTATTTATAAACACGGTCAGAACACAGGCAGGGTCAAACAATGGCAAACTGGTATGGTACGGGCAAGACACAAGAATAATCCAAGAGCAGA
>NW_015548192.1:1273285-1279833 GCF_001515605.1 Sinocyclocheilus anshuiensis
GATCCTTGTCTGGGGGGGTATATATGTGTAATGGGGCCGACGAGATGTGAGGCGTGAGGATCCATGTGCAAGCTTTTATTTATAAACACGGTCAGAACACAGGCAGGGTCAAACAATGGCAAACTGGTATGGTACAGGAAAGACACAAGAATAATCCAAGAGCAGACGGAGGTCTCCGATCAGCAAACGACATCCAGAGGGCTAGACAGTGAGAGATAATCTAGGTACATGGTAATAGTCCAGGCAGGGGCAAACAGAGTCTAAACGACAAGACGAAAGAGAGATCCAAGGCAGGCTATAAACTTCAGGGCAGGTAGAGATCAGACAAGAGGAGAAAACAGGCTAAGATCAAAACACGGGTAAACAGACTATGAACAAGACTAAACTAAACTTTAACTCAGGAAACACGGAATGGCTTGGTAAAGCAGCTAACACTAGGAGAGTGATAAATGCAGAACAATACTCAGAGAGATAATCCAGGTACACGGTAATAGTCCAGGCAGGGGCAAACAGAGTCCAAACGACAAGACGAGAGAGAGATCCAAGGCAGGCTATAAACTTCAGGGCAGGTAGAGATCAGACAAGAGGAGAACACAGGCTAAGATCAAAACACGGGTAAACAGACTAAGGACAAGGCTAAACTAAACTTTAACTCAGGAAACACGGAATGACTTGGTAACGCATTTAACACTAGGAGAGTGATAAATGCAGAACAATACTCGGCGACTAGAGCAAGATCTGGGTAGGTGTTATATAGTGTGTTTAATGGCTTTCAGGTGCGCGTGTGATTGGTTACAGCTGTGTGCAATCAGTGCAATGGATGATGGGAAATGTAGTCCACCTCACATCTCCAAGATACCTTGAAGGACCTGAGAGGTAAGACTCAAAACACTGGAGTGTGGTTCCTAAGATGCCATTTTCCAATAGGGTTGACAGGAGGATCTGGTGGTTCACCATATCAAAAGCAGCGGACAGACCCAGCAAGATAAGTATAGAAGATTTGGAAGCCGCTCTTGCCAGTCTTAGGGCTTCAGCAACTGAGAGCAAGGCAGTCTCGGTTGAATGTCCACTTCTGAAGCCAGATTGGTTGCTGTCGAGGAGGTTGTTCTGTGTGAGAAAGGCAGAGACTTGGTTGAACAACTCGTTCAAGTGTTTTTGCAATGGAAGTTAGAAGGGTCTGTAGATCTCTAAAAAATATATTTTTTCATATCTGTTCGAGTGAAGAAATAATCTGTAAGCATTATCCTAGGCATCTAGGATGGCCTGAGGGTGAGTACATTTTCAGCAATTGTTCATTTTTATGTGAACTAATCCTTTAATGTGTTTGCGTGTGTGGGGAAAAATGTCAAATTAAATACAACACAAGTGGACTGTCCAGAACGATTAATCAAACACCATTACATCGTCTTCATGGAGATGTAAAACAAGTCTCTCATCAAACCAGGAGAGTTTCTCCACTGTTTCTGCCCAGACTAAATCAACAAAGATTAAAGAAAGGCTGGAAATGCAGTTGTGTGCTTTGTAATCTCTCTCTGTGTCTTTTAAGCCCTCTCATTCCCTGCTCTGTCTTTGTTCATTTCAGCCATCTGCTTGCAGTCTGTCTATCTTGCATTCATTTTTTTCCAGCTGACAGTAGAGCTCTCATTCCTCGCACTGGCTCGGGTCGCATTTCTCATCTGCACTTGTTCTTCCTCACTTTCATCACAGCTCACCGGGTTCAATTCATCCATCTGTATTATCTGATGCTGACTTACTGCAAACACCACAAAACATTTAATGCAGTTTTGAGGGCTGAGGCGTAAAATAGGATTATGGAGGCAAAATCTTGAATTTCCTTCTTTATCTTTCTCAGTCTCATTGCAGTGGTAACTTGTCTCTCTTTACTGAAGAAGAAAGAATGAAAATTATTATTTCTGTCTTTTCAAGTATTTTTATTCTGGTATAGAAGTTTTCTGTTCTGCATTTATGTATCTTACTGAAACAGTCAGGAGGGACATTAAAAATAAAATAAACGAATAAAATAAAAAAACAAAAAACATAAGAATAAACAAAATATAATAAATAAATAAATAAATAAATAAATAAATAAATAAAATATTCAGTGTTTATAAAGTTAATGCATTGTTCTTTTTTATCTTCTTGACAATTTTGTTTATTGTATTACACATAAATATAACAATTTAGTGAGGTTTAAGATAAAAATAAATAAATATTTGCCAATGTGGTGGGGAAAAAAAAAACACAATATTATTACTGCATATACTGTCTGAACAAAAGTATTTCTACTGGAAATCAAGACAAAAAACTGATGAATAAAATTATTTTCTGCAGTGTTCTCTTGTGGTGAGACCCAGCCAGAGCAAAGTCGAAAAGCCGTGTTCTCCCACAAAGACTTTCAAAAGCTTTTCAATTATGGTCATCACTCAGCATAATACACACGAGAGAGACAACATTCACTGCTTTCTGCATAGTTCAACAGCATAAAGACCAGATAGCCACAATTACTGTTACAGCTTCAGATAAGTATAATTTTGGTTCTAATCCTGAAGCTTCAGTGGGTTAAAATGAGTTATCTCACCCCTCTCTGTACCCTATCCAGCTCTCAGCTTCAGTGAAAACATTTCTATCAGACTCTAGCAGCAGCTGGAAAGTTGCTGAAACAGCTTGTCTAGAATTTTCTGATGAGTGTCTCCCAGGACCAGCAGATGAACTGTGTGTGTGGAGGGAGTAATGTTTCTGCACCACTAATAAAGACATTGAGTTTTACAAACTCCTAATCAAAATTGTACCCATAAAAAATTTAAAAAATAAAATTACAGTAAACTGCAACGCAAGCAGTGAATGCTAAGTGGGAAGCTGGGTAATATTTAGAAGTCAATATTGATCTTCTGCTGTTTAGCATGGCTGTACACACTCAGCAGCCACTTTATTAGGTACCCCTGCTGAAAAAGACCAGCTTACCACCAGCATCAATTTCTAGGTTGGCGTTGGTGCAAATTTTTATACTTGTTTCTACTTGACTCAAAAGACACATTTGCAAATCCTAAGATAATAAGACTGACTTTCATAGATCTCTTACTTATTTATATTTTTCATCAATATAAGTGTATTTTGCCTTACTGAATTGGTGAAATTATTCACTAACATACACTGATATTCAATATATAATTTCTGAAAAGAAGTATTAATATTTCACGCAGTTTCAAGTTATTTTTAGATGTTTGACCTGGACCTTTTTAACCTTTTTAAATTTGCTTACACACCACAATTATAGATACCACACCACAACGATAGATAGATAGATAGATAGATAGATAGATAGATAGATAGATAGATAGAGAGATAGAGAGATAGAGAGATAGACAGATAGATGTGGAAGTTCTTTCACAGCTCTTGTTATCGGTCTCTCAGAGCTGAAGGTCTGGCTCGTATCCAGTCAATCAATTCAGACTGGCAGAGACAAACCATCAACACACAATTAGATCCTGAGCTCTCGAACACACAGGGAATATTGACAGCGCTGGACTAGTGCTGCGTGGGGGCAGACGTGTGAGCGTCCAGACGGACTCAGTCGGCTCACAGATGCTTACAGATAAACGCCTACAAATGCTCAACCCCAGAATAAGAGGAAACAAGACTAATTATTAATTTCCCTCTTTTTCTGTCGATACTTGTTACCAAGCATCTCTTCTCCATGTATCCCATCAGTACTAATCGACTGAGCATGTGTTTCTCCAGCTCAAACTGCCAGCTGAGGTGATGCTGTGCTTGCTGGACCACCTCTGGCTTATCTGGTTAGTCTTACATTTCCAAATGGAATGATTATGAAAAAGGTTGCACTGACAGTTAATATCCCTGTGGAAACATATTGAGTGCTAATCCCAGTGCGAATGTTTTGTTTACTTCGATACAATCAAAATATGTTTACCAAAACAAAAATACTGAAATAAAATCCCACAGTGGATATCTGGAGATGAGTTAATTAACGGTGAACAGTGCACCTTCTGTGGTACATGTGCCCTTGAATCTGTGTGCACCGCAAAACAAAAATCATTTTCTTAATGAGCATTTTTGTCTAGTCTTCCAGTAAAAATGTCTAAAAATACCTAAAACAATATATTATAGTTTATATATTTTAACATTATCAATAAAACTGTCAAAAACACAGTGGCATTGTAAAATATCATTACAATTGAAAATTGTAATATAATAATAATAATAATAATAATAATAATAATAATGGGATAATTACGTTTAATTGTTAAATATTTTAATATTTTAAATAGTTATTTTAAATTGCAATAATGTTTTATAATATTACTATTTCTAATGGTGTGCAACGTAAAATAATTTTAAAAGAGGTATTGGATTATTATGATTTTAAACACATTTCAAATTGCAATAATATTTAACAGTATTACCGATTTTGACGTTATTAAAAAAATAAATAAAATCTTACAGATCCTAAACTAAATTTATATAGATATATACAATTTAAATGTAAAATAATTTTAAAAGTGGTTAGAATTTTAATCGTGGTTTTGGATTATGATTTTAAACACTTATTTTAAAAAGTAATAATATTTTGTAATATTACTGTTTTTTTATAGTATTTTTGGTCATATACATATGTGTATATAATACCTTAAAAATAAAAACAATAACTAAACATAAAAATTACTTTAATACAATTGATACAAATAAAATAACATTTTCAATTGTAATAATATTTTACAACGTTGCTGTGCTTTTGACATCATTTTTGATCATGTTAAAAAATATTATTAAAATTACAATTTATGTAATTACTACAATTTAACTGTTTAAAAATGATCCCAAACTTTATAAAACATAAACATGCAAATATACGGTATATATTTTTTTGTTACATTTCTGCTTAAAACAAGAACAATTACACAAATATGTAATCTCTATCAAAATTCAAAATAATGAGACAATGTCAGTCTGGCAAATGGGAGTCATATGGAGCCGTACTTTGAATTTACAGTCACCGTCTTAACTCAAATCAAGTAGACCGGATTCATCTGGTTTTCAAATGTTGTATTTACAAGAGAAACAAATCTATCAGATGCCACTGACATCCTATGAAGTCAGAGCATCACCTCGAGAGAAAACTGTGATGGTGAAGTGGAAAGTCCAGCAGCGTGTTCTCCAAGACATCTGTAATTGGGATTTTGAACCCACTCTGCACATGAATCGCCAACAGTAATGGACAACAGCCAGGCAGTAATAGACTCCTTCAACACTGATTGCAGCTGGTACTCAAATCTTACGATACCACAGATCATTGTATGGGCTTCAGTTGCTACAGCAACAGCCAATTGGGACCTAAATAAACAATAAACAAAGCTTTCTAAACCCACAGGCCATAATCTCCACCGAGAAGTGTTTCACGCTGCCAAAATAAAGAGAAATATTTCATTTGTACATGCAAGCCAGGAATATAGCTTTCAAGACTCCCAGAGAGATCCAAAAACTGTATCCGGCGCGGCTGAAAGTGAGACATGCTGTACATATGACACAAAATATTTATCTTCTGATATATCAATAATATAATAGGCATTTTCTGGAAATCAACAGTGACATACTGTGTGTGGGCTGGAAGTGAGTTTACAGGAGAAACATTCCTCTAAAGCAGTGGTTCATAACCTCTTTTGATCTGAACACAAGACACCTTGTGCCATAAAACTACTTTTGTAGGAGGATAAAATACATGGAAAAACAAATTTACAAAAGTAACGTGCATCCTCAGCTTTTAACTATGTTGCATTAGTGCTAAAATAATAATAATAATAATAATAATAATAATAATAATAATAATCCTCCTCCTTGGTCAGTATATGAAAATAAATATGAAATTACTATTATTAAGGCACAATATGTAAGATTTTTTTATTAAAATATCCAAAAAACACTAGAACAGTTTTATATATTTTGCTGACTTGTGTACTTACATTATCCCAAATGCTTCGAAGAATGTTTCAATCCAGAGAAATAAGCAATTTTAACTAGTGACATGGACCGTGTCTATAGTGTCATTGTGTCGCCTGCCGGTTTTGTTTTGTAGAAAACATGGAAACACCAAAGACGCTTTAATATGCTATGCATTTTATTAGATAGGTGACGACCGCCCATAGTAGCATTATAACAGAACGTTCAAAATGTATCTAGTATGATAAAACAGCGCTGCTTACTTCTGCTGCTTTCCGGAAGGAGCGGAAGCGGTCGACTGTGTGAACTTTTCCACAACATTCTAATTTATTGAGATGCACCTGTACGTTAATAAATCATTAGCTCATCCATGAACATTTCTGCCCGAGTCCCATCGGATTGCATCGGCTGTGGGGATTAAGACGACAACTCCCATGATTCCACACTCAGTCACGGCGTCATCTAACTACGCCTTTGTTTCTTTGTTTGTTTTGAATACGCGCCCTCTAGTTGCAAATTGCAAAAAATTGTGCCTTTAATGCATCCATTTCCAAAATCACACAATACAGGACATCATAATTTCAACTTTCAACTTT